>NW_015114408.1:85061-123915 GCF_001443285.1 Poecilia latipinna | reverse complement strand
ACTTTTTCTAGTTCTTTTTTTACCCAAAAAAATCTTAAACCAAAAAAAAAACCCCTATTTTTTTTTTTTTTTTTTTTTTTTTTGTGCTTCATCCGTCTCCTCTGGTCATGAGATGAAAACAGACACAACCTGAAGCGGTAATAAAGCTTTCTGAGTTATGTTGGAGGACCGGAGGTGGACAGCGCTGTCCTAGCTTACCCAAACAAAGCTAGCATTAATGCGGACCGTAAAAGGGACGAGCTAACTCTATGTGGGAGGTCTCATCAGTCCACATTTCTGCAGTGTCTGAAGTTTCTGCTTCGCAGCAACGCTAACCACTGGCCTGTAAATGGAAAAAAATCCTGGAAGAACGTCTCAAAGACTGGAATATGGTCCTGCAATGAGAAAATATCCTGGATCCTGAAAAAATGAGCAGCTCCAAAGATGTACGAACGGAGAAAAGCTCGGGATTTGTTGGTTTTTAACCAGCATTGCCACCATTAAACTTTCTATTATCATTTAAAACGCTGTACAGCGTCTACAATTACTTTTGTGTTTAGTTTCAGTTCAGTTTCTTTCAATACAATATGAAACTTTAACTGCAGGTGTGTGTCTGGTGAAGCTGTGGTTAAAACATGTTTGTTCTTCATTCAGTGGGTAGAAAATCCAGAAATTTTACTCAACTAAGAGCAGAAATACATCATAATAAAATTATAAAAGTAAAAGAAAAAAGTGCAGGGTGGTAAAAATACTAATAAAAGTAAATTTTAAAAAAGTTACTCAAGTGAATGAGTAAGTGTAACTAGTTACCAGCCAACTCTGCAGGCCTAAAATTGTATCGTTATAAATGAAAAATGTTTTTCGACTGAAATGTTTTCATTTAGTAACACTGATGATATTCGTTTTCCTGTTTTAGTGAATCCACTCCCCTTGACTTATAACAAGCTCTTACATTTTGCTGAAAAGTTACTTTTAAGTTACTTTTGTCTGTTTTCAAATGTTGTAAGATAGTTACGGTAGAAATTAAACCAAAAATACTTGGAAAGGTTTTGTGTTTTTGCAGTGCAGTCGTGTCATTTTTTTGTGTGGAAATTAAACGAAACATCCCATGAAAAACAGCAAAAAATATATAAAGTTTGGATTTGTTGTTATATTTATTGTTAAAACTTCAGTTTATCATTTTGGGTCTAATTGTTTAAAACCATTGTGTGATGTCCAAACAGTCACAGAATGGCAGGACTATCACTAAACACTGCATAAATGCAGAAGTGAGACCATTTTGAACCTGAAAAGTCAGACAGACTCTCTGAAGGTTCTTGAGGAAGACGAAGGGTGAGGAAGAGGACTGAACATGTGTGAAGTCTTTCATCTCAGAGGGAGGATGAGGAAGAGGCCTTCTCTTCATCTTTCTCGTCGTCTCATCACTGTTTCCTCCTCCATTCTTCCTTTTCCTGCCCTGCTGCTTCATCCCATCCCTCTCTTCCTCTGTCGCCTCCGTTTCCCATCTGCCCCGCCTACCTCTCCGCTGCCAAAACCTTTTACTCATCTGTTCGTTCTCTCCCTCCTTCTCCTGCGGCGAGAAGACGTGTGAAAGCAGCTGCTACGAGAGCGGCTCAGATTAAACACACAGAGACGGAAATAAACGCAAATTTAAGCAAAGTGCTGGAAAAAAGACGCAATGAAAGAGTTAAAGAAATGTCTGGTTGTGAGTAGGAATGTGTTTCTGATTAAAATATGTGAAAAAAACATTAAGAAACAGGTTTGCTAATTTGTTAGAAATTAGCATGCTGTTGTATCTGCCATCGTGTAACAATGTTACACTGTAAAAACACAAAACTGTCTTCGTCTAGTTTCTAGTGCAAATGTCTCGGTTCACTGGAAATAAGACAAAAATAAAAAATTTTTCCCTTGTTATAAGTTAAATAATATTCCAGTGGAACAAAAAAAAAATCAATAATTATTCACTTAGAAGCTGAAAAGTTACTTTTAAGTTAGTTTTGTCTTATTTAAAGAGTTCTAAGAAACTTGAAACTAAACGCAGTGATAGATGTTTGGATATTTGCTGCCGATACTTTCAGCCTTATTTTTCAGTATTTTCTCACCAAGCAATTTTATATTTTCCCAGTTTTTTCCATAAATTTGATATTTTTCATGTAATATTTCTCTATCCAGACATCAGAGTGAAAATAGTGCCTCAGTTAGCTCTGCTGAAACATTTGTTATTGTAAAATATCTTGGAAAAATAAACTAAAACACTGAAGTCATTGATGTCAGTCTTTGCAGCAGAACACAAGCTCTCCATTGTCTCGTTGGGAAATTTAGCCTGAATTTCAATAAAAATATTATTTTAGGAAGAACCCGTCAGTTTTGCTTCAGGTTAAAACCGAATCTGGAAACTTTCCAGCCTCCAGTCGTGTCGTTTGTCTGACCCGAGTGTCGCCTGAATCCATTACAGCAGAGAGAAAAGCTGATAAACTGCAGCTGGAGCTCCAAAAATCAATTAACAGCAAATCTGCAGAAAGTGACCGCAGCAAATTCTGCTTTCTGCTGACCCAGTTGGAGCATATTCTGGTTCATGCGCTCCGGTTTTAAGTAAATAAAAGTGAAAGTGTGGCTGTCGGCAAGTACAGACAGCAAACTTAGACAAAAATTTATTTTGGACTCCACACTGAAAATATTCAGACATCAAAGTGAAAGTCATTTCCTCATCCTCACTCTCTTCCTCTCCCTCTTTACTTCATTTCCTCCCTCCATCTTTCCTCCATCACTTAAAACTACATAGTCCTTTTTTTATTTTAACTTTTATTTTTATTGAAAAAGCAAAGACTGGTGAGCTTGTTGCAAATGAAGCCATTTACAGATCCGTAAACCAGATAACATCCAATTTAAATATTGAAATGTAAAACATAAAAGTTCTGCTTATTCATCAACCAAAGGATTAATTTTAATTAAAAAAAAAAGCTAATATGTTGTAAATAATAGTAAATACAATGAAAGGGAATATAGTTCATGGGTTCATGACCTTCAGATCCAGTTTGTAGGTCAGCGATGCCACGAAAAGCAAAAACACAAAATGAAAGTTTCTGGATTTTCTTGGTCAAAAATGTAACTTTAATGCAATTAAAATGTTTTACATTTATTTTAAAATAAATTTCCAAGTTATTTTTTTTTACATTTTAACTGTAATAAAAAAATTTTTTATAAAGTTTTTGAAATTATTTTTATTTTTAAATATAATTTTAAATTTTTTAGTTCTAATTTTATTTTTAACTAATAGCATATCTATTTTAAATTTGTACATTTCAATTTTATTATTAATTTATACATCTATATTTTTATTACCATTTTAATTTAATTTACTTTTTTTGTTTTGTTTTGTCTTTGTAGAAATTTTTTGTTGACATTCGATGATCTGAAAGAGTCAAAATGTGAAAGTAAAACAGAATAAATCTGAATTTTCTTTTTACACAACGCTCTGTGCAATTGCATTTTTGCATTGCTTTTATCTATAAAAAATAAAGAAAAATGGCAGAAAAGAGAAAAAGTAACAAGAGAAAAGGGAAAGCACAAAAGTGAGAAACATTCCCACAATGCTTTGCTTCTTGATGGTTTGCAGTCATGATTCCTCAAACATGAACTCAGTGAAAAACTCTCGTTCTGTTTAGAGGAGAAAAGTCTGATTTGTGTTTTCCTTCTTCTTCTTTCCTCTTTTCACTCCTTCATTATTACTTCTCTCTCTCTCTTGCTCTTTGATTTCCTGTCTGGATGAATTGATGTTTCCCCATCAAGTCCCTGAACAGCTGCACTTCACTGAAACAGAGGATTCTGGTCTTTTCTCAGAGAAAACACAGAAATAAAAATGCATCAGGCAGACAAACATCCTCTCTGTCTGCAAATCCTATTTCACAGTTTGTCTGCTAAAGAGCTCTTTAATTTTCCTCTTCTCAGCAAAACGCGGCACGGAGCTTTGAATGAATGAATGTACAGCTCATTATCTCTGCCTCACACACATTCAGATGGAAAAACAAAAAACATGAAGCGCATCCACAGATGAGTAATGAGTCCGACGGCGCATGAGGCCACAGGAGGGGGAAGAACAGGAGAAAAAAAACAAATTCTGAGATTCATCTCAGAAATGTTCTAGAAAAAAGTTTGGACATTTCTGAGATTTTTTGGTCAAGTTTTAAGATGGTTTTTCTTGCAAATTGTTTGACTTTTCAGACTCAGAAATTTTGACTTTTTTTTAAAGAAACTTTCTGAGATTAATCTGAGAATTTCAGAGTTTTTTCCAAGTAAATTTTTGACTTTTGATGTTTTATTTTTTCCAAATTATGTTTTAATGAATCTCAGAATTTCTGAGATTTTTTGGGACAAACTCTTGACATTTCAAATTCAGAAATTTCAGCTTTTTTTCTAGAAATTTTCTGAGCTTAATCTCAGAATTTCTGAGTTTTTTTTCTTGGATATTTTTGACTTTTGCAACTCAGAAAATTTAGGTGTTTTAGATTTACCTGAGAATTTCTAAGGTTTTTTTCTAGTAATTTTTTTTAACTTTCCATGTTTTATTTATTTATTTATTATTATTTTTATGTTTTCAAATTTAGAAATTTTTATATTTTTTTCTAGAAAATTTCAGAGATAAATCTCAGAATTTCTGAGCTTTTTTCCTTGCAAATTTTTGACTTTTCAAACTGAAATTTCAACATCTGTTTCTAGAAAACTTCAGTTTTTACTTGTAAATTTTCAACTTTTGAAACTCAGAAATTTCTGTGTTTTTTTTCTAGAAAATTTGAGATCAGACTCAGAATTTCAGTTCTTTTTTCTCCTGTCTTTTTACTTTCCTCTGTGTCTACCGTGACCCGACTACGCCGTCGTTCTGCAGCAGACGTTTCCTGGTTGGTTCTGAGCTCACCTGCTTCTCGCCGCTCGGCCGCCTGTGCGACAGCAGCAGCTCCACAGCGCCCACCACCTCCTTCCTGATGGCGTACAGCAGGGCGTCGCCCGTGTGGATGCCGTGGTCCAGCAGGAGCTCCATGATCTCCAGGTTCTCGTTCTCGATGGCGATGAGCAGCGCGCTGCGGCCCAGCGGGTCCAAGCAGTTCACGTCCATGTTGTAGTAAACCTCGGCCTCGCGGAGGGCGTGTTTGACCCCGGCATAGTCACCTGAGGAGGAAACGCAGACAGGAAGCTGAAGCCTGGGGAGTGGATGTTCAAGTTTATCTAGATATTTTCATTACAAATGAGACTAAAAATACTTGGGAATATTTGGTGTTTTTGCAGTGCAGTTGTCTGAAGGCCATCTGAAGCCTTGAATCTCTTACTATGAGCCAGTTTTATTAGAATGATTTATTGTAAACATGACAGATCTGATCAATTTGCTTTTGCTCTGGACGGTGAAGGACATGCAGATGGTTTGCAGAGCGGCTGACAGCCTGAGCGACCAGCTGCTCGGCCATCAGCACCGTTTCACGGGTGACTGGACGTCCACCCTGCAGGTGTGCAGGGAACAAACGGATAAACACTCGGCTGCAGGAGCTCCTCTCTGCGTGTTTCACCTTTCTCCACAGCGGTGAGGTAGGCCCGCTCCTCGGCTGACAGCTCCACTTCAGCTCGGACGATCTGAAGCGGGATGCGGTCGCGGTACGGCGAATATGTCGCCTAAAGACGCAGAGGAAGGGATAAAAACAAAGAAACTGTTGTGATTAAGAGATGAGGGAACTAAAAGCATAAAAAAACCTGCTAAACCTTCCTCAAAATGCGATTTTCTTTCTCACATTGTTAAATTAGCTTAAAGTGGGTTTGTGCAGAGTAGCTATGAGTCGTCAGTACTTTACCTACGAGTGACAGCCATGACAGAAATCTCAACTTGGAGAATTTTGGACAATTTTGTTCTGTGTATTTTTTTTTTTTAAGTCGAGTTACAAATTATGAGAAATTTCCAACATTTCAAGACTAAAATAAAAAAAAAGCCAGATAAAGTTTTTTTTCACCTATTTAGCTTAGCATTATGCAGTTGTTTGCATAGTTGCCATTTTCTCGACTGAACTTAATCTGAACTTAATCCATGTCTAACTGTAGAAGATTCACTTAATCTGTGACGTTTCTCTCATTTTTGTGAATTTTAATTGCCCCAGTTGTTTGTAGCTAGCATAGTAGCATTGCTTTTGCTCTGGATGTACTCTGAAATTAATTACTAGCTATCCTCATTATGAGTTTAACTTCAGTCCTGGAAGATTTTGAAGTTGTTAATACCTTAAATGACAATCAGTTAATTGAATGATAAATTAAAATGAGATTGATATCATTATTTTAAAACAAAATGTTTCTGTTTCGTTGTTATTATTGCCGGTGTTTTTAACTCACCTTTTTGTAGTACAGTTGTGTCATTGGATTCATCTGGACAGTCTGGAGAGAAAAGAAGAAACGGTTAAAACTTAAAACCCAGAAAGGAGAGAATGTTGATCTGGGCGGCTGCCCAGGGCGGCAGTAGAACAAGGGCGGGAATAAAAAAAATTCATAAGTCATAGGAACATTTAATAAAATGTTATTTAATCCATACTTGTATTTTAAAAAGTACTTTGGTCGCAATTTGGATATTGTAAAGACATTTTACACACACGGGTGCAGCTCTGGAAAATCTTAAGATACCACTTAAAATGATCAGTTCTCTGATTAAAATGATCAGTTTCTCTGATTTTACTCTTCATAGGTATATGTTTGAGTAAAGTGAACATTATTCTTTTTATGCTATGAACTAATGAAAACATGTCAATGAAATTCCAAGCAAAAAATGTAACAGAAAATGAGAAACGGTCAAAATAACGAAAGAGATGCAGCGCTATTAGACCTAAAATTATGCAAAGAAAACAAGTTCATATTCATTTAGAAACAAGAATACTAATGTTTTCTCAGAAACCATTATTTGGTGGAATAACCAGGAGGTTTTCTATGGGGTTCAGTGCAGAGGGTGTTTCATGTGCAAAATAGAAGAACATAAATATGATTTATTGTCCCAAAATGTGGAAATCTGTGTAAGTTGGCAGGAAATCAAAGCAAGGAGATTCACGCAAAGACAGAATATATCACAAATAAGAACATAATAAAGAATAAAAGCAATGTAAGGGCAAGATTTAAACATATAAACAGAGTACTTCAGTCCAGAGGAAAGAGTTAAATTGGTTAAATCAAAAACAAGACGTGCACGTCTATTTGCAATGCAGACACATGCTATTTACAATTAAAACCAATTCAAATGGCTGCAAATTGCAGCGAACATGACTGAAAACCTGCAGGTTTCCAGCCATTTCCTGGACGTGAATGTGACGGAGGTGTTTGAACATGTTGGGGCGAGCCGCTGCTTCCTTCTGTATTATGTATAATCTTGACAAAAGCTGACAGGAAGCAAATGTGTGTCTGTTTGTTGAGTCAAATCAACAGTCAGCATACAGAGAGCAGACACGTCTCCTCCCACACTGACACCGTCTCCAGTTATTACATGTAATCCCCATAAACCGCAGCCTAACGCAGGGCGCAGCTCCTCTTGTTTGCACATTTGTGTGTGTGTGTGTGTGTGTGTGTCTTTATTTGTTCAAGACTTTACACACATTAACTTACTGCGCCATAATTACCCCGCATTTGTTTATTTTGTGAAGCAGCGTTCAAGGCAGACGATGCACTTTCTACGCTCTCCTGCGCAGCGCGGCATTAATTTTACATCAGTGGGACGCAGTCGAACCGAATGCTGATGAAGAAAAGAACACAATGAAGCAATCTGCATGTGTGTGCTGGGGTGAGAGAGGGCCTAGTTAAAGTATGCCGTTGTTCCAAAATCCAGAGGAAAAAAACTGTTCATATCAAAGGAAAAGCTCTGAGCTTGTTTTACATCCGAGTGTCATTAGCTGCAGTCATTAGACAGACTGCAGTCTGCGCAGGTGTTCGATTCCAGCTGTTCTCTCCGCAGGATGGGAACCAAAGTCACAAGTTATTACCTGGGATTATATGAGCACGATTTCATAAACCCTTTTATTGCCTCTTCCTCCTGCTCGTCTTTATCGATCGTATCGTAGCCGCTGCAATAATCATTCTTGTGTAGCTGGAAGTTTGTTTTGTGCCAGCTGGCAACCGACGCACACTTAATAATCTGATGAGACCGACGGTGTTTAAATAGAAGAGCTTTTCTTCGGCTGTTCTTAATAACAGTTTACGTTTTTTAATGGTCAACCGATAAGAAACAATGCAGGTTTACCAAGAGAGGTGTTCACTCTGCTGTTTTCTGTTAAATATTTAAAGGAGACATGTATACAAAATTTACATTTTGTGCATTTTTGTACTTCCATTTGGTTTCTAACTGCTTCTAAAAAAAAGAACCACCTAAACATTTCTGGTAATAAGTTAATGTTTTTTGGTGAGTCATTTCAAAAACCTCCCAATTGTTGAGTCGCACTGCTCCGTTCCCTAGCAACCCCAGCCAGTCACCTAGCAACCCAAGCAGAGTTTGAGCACGTTTGGTCAGGTGGTTTGCGCTGTACAATGGCTGCTGGAAAAGACAAACAAGAAGTGTTTTGTTGTTGACTCACTACTGAGAAAGCACTGCTTCTCAGTAGTGAGTCAACCAGAAGGCTCCACTTCTGCTGTTCAAAGACGTACGGTTGTTGCGCATCGGTTTGCAGCCATTTTCATCTGTGAGAGTAAATGGTGAGCTAGGGGGCGTGGCCTTTCCCAGATACTAAAAAAAACATCAACTTTCTGGACGTCTAAGAAGCTTCGTTTAACATCTGGATCAAATAAGACATCAGAACCACCTTATGTGGATCTGATTTCACTGTAGAAAAATAGTGAAATATGTATTAAAATGTCCATATTTTCTCTTTCTTTGCATTAAACACACAGCAGGTTTTCAGTACTTTGTCTAGGCCATGGTATGACTGGCAGTTAGCTCAGATAAATGGTCCAAACTTCTTTTTAACTCAGCTGAGGTCATCTAAACTGCAGATCTAGTTATGAATTTCTACTGCAGTTACAATCCCTAATCGTTGAACAGCTGTGGTTTTAAGAGAGAGCAGCGGCATTGCAGATGGTGCCAGACTGCAGCCTCATCATGAACAGAATCTCACAGACGATGACAGAAATGTTAACGCCACAGATCTGAGTCAGGGACTCGGACCGCTGGAGAAAATTGAATCTGTTACGACACAGATCTGCATCTCAACGAGGCTGTAATTGCTTTCTGTTCGAGGCAGCAGAGTCATTCTTCAGAGACTCTGCTGGTTAAACATGAGGTATGGAAAGAGACTCTTCTGATTCCTTTTGATTTTTGGGATGGTACGCTACATGAACGGCAAATTTACAAATCAGCTGAGGGAAAAGGAAAGTGAAAAACCACGACGGCTCAGTTCGTTCAAAGTGATGCAGCTTTAAGATGCCCGTTTCAAAAACTGCTGCTTATTAAGGAAACATTTAAGAAATTCTATTATAACACTGTAAAAATATCTTGATATATGTGAAATAATCTGCCAGTGTAACTAATACTTTTAACATTAAGGAATTAACTTAAAAGAAGATCCAATGTTTTGCTGAAAAGTTTTTTACAAGGTGTTGAGCAGCATCTAGTTTCACTGCAAAAACAAAACCTTACCAACTATTTTTGGTCTAATTTCTAAATAAAACATCTCGGTACACTTTAAACAAGACTAAATTAATTTACAAGTTAATTTCCTAGCAATAAAAATGTGCTTATTTTAACTAATACTCATAAAAAGTACCATTTCCACTTGCAGATTATTTCACTTACAATAAGACAAAAAAATCTGCCAGTGGAAGTAGAAGTACGTTTACTCATAATAAGCTCTTAAATCTTGCCAAAAAGTTACCTGTAGTTTAGTTTTGTCTTATTTTATGTATACTTAGGTATTTGCATTATAAACTAGTGTTAGCTCAGTTGAAACAATAAAATTGGGTAAAATATTCCTTATAAAGTTAAGGAGGGAGGGATTACTTTCTCACAGGTTAGTTTGGAAACAAAATCATAAAAACTGCCTTTTGTATTTACTCAGGTTATCTTTGATATTAAAGTTTGTCTGATGAACTTGAAACATGTAAAAACTGAAGAAATCCATCAGGGGCAGATTCCTTCTGGCAGCGCCGCGCCTCAGACTGAACTGAGCCTCCCTGCAGTGAAAACTCATTTTAGCCGCTTGCGTTCGCATCTCATTCTTTACTCCAGTCGAAACCCGACGCTCAGACCGCAGGAATGTAGCCGACTGGTAGGTGAAACGCGCTTCCTTTCACTTCTTTATCATGACGTCGTCTGTATTAAAAGGATCAGTCGCTGAACCGAGATGTGAAAGTCCCAAACGTTGAGTTCGGTTAGAGCGACTGAGAAGGCCAGAATGTATTGATAAAACCCATTAACTAAGATTTAACATATCGATAAGTTCTTAACATTTTAACATCTTGTCATATTGATCAAACCCTCCAGGATTACATGATTGTTTTGTTTTTTTATTTTATACAATCAAAATTACAGATTTTGTGTTAATGTAGAAATATTTGCATATGATTTTGCGATATTTGCACTTATGTAAGACAGTAAATGTGACTTTTTGTTACGATCCATGATAATCACGGACTACAACTTTAGATCAAGTAAGACTGAGAAGGGAGTTTAGTAAAATATACTGCCACCTGCAGGCGGGAGTTAGTATTTTTGACAATTTTTGAAAAAAAAAAAATTGCTATAAAAATTGAATTAGAGCCACTGATTAGAGTCACTAATTCTCACTTGTTTAAAAAGTCAAAAAAGCAAAGATAATGCAGGGGTTAGTTTAATTTGTGTGAATTTGGGCAATCATAGAATTTCAAAAAACTGAAGGGACTGATTATTTGTTATTTGGCACCAAACAGATAAAAACTGCTTTGATTTGATTTTTAATATAATATTTAAGCACATGAATATTATCTTGAAGGTTTGGGCCGAATTTGGCCACTGGGCTTTGAGTTTGAAACGGCTGGAAAATATTGCTGAAATCATATCACAATATAAGCATTTCACATTAGCTGATATTAATTACTTAACAGGTTGTTGCTAGGTAACCACAAGTTACTCAGCAAGTTGCTGCTAGGTAACCAAAGAGCGAGCGAGTCTTCTTGCTTAGCTGAATGCTGTGCGGTTTTGGAGCAGAGTTCAGTGAAAATATTGAATATTCTATCAGAGGTATTATCTATTCATATTGCTCAATCGCAATATCCGCTATTGATTTATTGTCCAGCTGGCGGTGAGTTCGGCTACGTTCACCCTGCAGCCAGAAATAACCTCAGTGCAACCTGTATCTGACCTTCTTTTGATAATCTGAACAACTCGGATCCAATTCTTTCAAAAGCGACCCAGGTCACTTGGATATGTGGTTCTAAATCCGATGCCTTCCTGATCTTTTTAAATCTGCACTGGCCTGAACGTTGTTGATATTCGACAAACGTCACTATTCTGTGCGAGCGGGAAGACAAACAACAAACATGGCGGACGACAGCGAGGTTTAAGTTGTTGATGTGCTGCTCCGGTTAGAGAACAACTTTAAAATCGTAAGCTATGCTCCACCGTTAGCATCCATGCTTACTTCCAAACACGGAGCACTTCTTATTTTTTATGGCTGTTGACAAAACAATGAGCACGCTCTGTGTGACGTTATTGCGCCCTCTACTGCGCATGCGGGACACTTTTCGCTCGCTTGCAGTTCACACAGGAGATCACATACAAGTCGCATATTTGGAAATGTGAAAAAAAAAAAAAAAAGATTTCACAAAAAGTTGGATTTGGGTCACTTCAGGCTGCAGTGTGAACGTAACCTTAGAGAGTTTCAATCATTAGCAAATTAAATTAATGCATTAAAAAAATCCGAACTGTCTCCCTGCCCCCATGAAGACCCCAAACATTTCCACCCCGCAGAGGCTACAAGCTCACACCCACACTGCGGCTCCAGACACTTGTAGCTCTTCATCCTGTCAAGTTCAAGCACAGTTTGCCTCTTTGAAGAAGAGTGACAAATCACTGCCGGGGAGACACACACACACTCTCACACACACTCTCTCACACTCACGTCCCCTGAATCCCAAATCGGAGCCGGGAGAACTCCCCTGAATGACCAGCTGTCAGGTTATCTGCGCGCCGGCTCGAGTCGTTGCAAATCAAAGATCTATTCATCAGAGGATCAAGTTTGTAGAGAGAAGAAAGAGAACGTCTCCGCTGTCAGCTCCGCCTTTATCAGCGGCTGACAGACAAATTATTGCCTCCAGATACCACCGATGTCAAGTGCACTAAAAATGACTGACTCGCTGACTGCTGAAGGTGGCTTTGGAGTAGAAGTGTTACCAGTGATTACTCAGAGGCAGGAGCTGCAAAACACCGACGGTTCCAACACCTTAAAGTCACTATTATCCTTCTTTTTTTAAACAAGAAGGTAGTTTAGATCAGTGGTTCTCAAAGTGGGGGTCGCAGGCCCCTGGGGGCCGCTAAAGGGTGCTGTGTGGGCCGTAGGAAGTTGGAGGGAAGATGAGAAAAACAATGCAAACATTTGTAAAAATCATGTTTTTTTTCTCCATTTTTTAACAAAATGAAATTTAACTATAAATAAAATGTTATATCTGATGCTCGTTTTCTGACTGACTGCCAGTCAAATTCATCTTAGCTTGTCAAGCTAACAAGAAATTAAAGTTTCTGACAAGACAAAAAAAAAAAACAACCCCATAAAAACTGTGTTAATAAAATAACATTGGATGCAAATATTACAAATTTTAGTCAAAATGGTGGATCATAATGAAAAATGTTATCTGGTATTTTCCACCACAGAAGTAAAATGAGGCAGCATTTATGCAAAATGAATGCATTAACTGTTAAAAAGTGAATAAAAAACATAATAAAAGTTGATGTTTGTTGACATATTGTGCAGAACTATCTGTACCCTGGTCCGATGTTTGGGGGCCAAGGCACAGATAGGTCAGTTTGGCAACATCTGGTTTGGATTTGACTCACAGGAAGCAGAAAACGTGTTTGTGAGCGCCGACCTGACGCTCCTGCTTTTGATTCATTTGTGCCGATTTGCCTCCAGGCCAGGATGACCGTGGGCTGCGGCAGAATGAAGTGGATAAAACACAGCGCGATGTACTAAATGGACCCGGCTCGTTCCGAGAGCTGCCTGACCTGCTTGTGTTCCTCGTTATCGCTGCGGCCGGTCGGGTCCGGCTGGGAAAGCTGCTACGGTTCATCTGTGAGGCCTGCAGGCCGTTCTGACCCAGCAGAAGTTTAAATATGATATCAACCATCCTGTTGTTGGATTATTGCTGTGCCTAAAGCCCTGGGAGAAACTAAATATCCTACTGTTTTATCATAATTAACCATAAAAAATTCAGCATTTTGTTGCTTTTCATAGAATGATGTTTAAAAAACAAAGTGAACAATGTGAGTTTTATTAGTATTACGACATGTTTAGCTAATCAAAAACACAAATAGCATTTATGTTTGAAGAAAACTGTCAAAAAAAATTAGTTTAAGTCAAATTTCTGGATTCATCTAAAGAAAAGTAGGAAATCTGAATTCAAAATCAGATTTTATTTCTCCCATTGTTTTGCCTGTTTTCTCTCAGATTATTATTCTTTGAAGGCATTTACTTTTCCGTAGACGTTGGCTGTTTTTGAAATTAAAGTTTACTGATTTTGAAAATGTTTACTTCCAGTATCATCAGGTTGCAATGATTTCTGGGATAATTTATCGTCAACCTTTTTGATGGTGACAGACATGTTGGTTAAAAGTCAATGACGCTAAGGGGTTAGAAACACTTTGATACTTTTAAGTTAGCCGTTTATTTTAAGAGGAATATTCTTTTTTCCCCTGTATTTACTTTAAATTCCCTTGTTCATTTTTGGTGTTTAATTTAATTATACAAGAGTTGTTTTGCTTTTCTACAGCTGATGCATGGAGGAATGTGGCGGTGATGATATTTCCTCCTTCATCCTGCAGGACTCTCTAGAAACAGGAGCACGGTGGCGATCTGTGCTGCTGCTGATGGTTTGTTAATGTTTACATTATGTGGGTGAGATTTGGGTGAATGGATGCCATTAATCCTGCAGTGTGTCGGACGAGGAGCTGCTGGAATGCAGATGAGGTGAGAATCTGCAAAGTGAGGCAGATTTTATGCTGACTGCTTTAAAATGCTCCACAGACCGGGCTACAGCATTGCAGATAAAGTCCTGCCTTATCTTTATTCCATCGTTTCTCTCTTTCTCCACACTTTTTCTTTTCTATTTGGACTTGCAGAAGTTACTTTACAGTCTGGACAGCTGCTCATTACTTTGCATCCAACCTTGGCTTTCCTTCCTTACTGCCCTCCATGTTGATCTAATTGGGCCGTTTCTTGAACAGCGTACCCGACTTCCACCTGCTTTTTGCAACAATAATAAAAAAAACCCTCTACTGTCCCTCTTCTTCTTCTTCTTATCTTCCTCACTCAGATATCACTTTCTAGCCAGAACACTTTCAGGTTTCGCTCAGCACTTCCTTCAGATTTTCTGCTCTAATTTCTGAATGTCATTTCTGTTCCTGCTGTATAAAAACTCTCCATCTTGACCTCAATTCTCCGTAAAAGTCACATCCGCTCTGATTCGGCTTGTCGATTCTGTTTGCAATAAAATCAAATCTCAGTGATTCTCCACCAACTGTTTCCTTTGACCTTCTAAATTATGAACCATGTTTTCAGTCAGCAGAGCCGTTTCTTAATGGTTCCCTACAGTTTATATGTTGAACATATTAGATGACAGCGTGAAAAATATAATATAAAGAGAAAATATTTTTCACTTTATATTTGAATTTGATTTTCAGTAAGACATTCTTAAAAACCCTTGAAACACAAGGAGATAATTTCAGGTTTTACTGGAAATGTATTGCATATTTAAATACAGTGAGAAAAATATTGCAATATTATTAAATTATAATATAATTAGGTCTGTCACGATAATTTTTTTTCCAGTAATTATTGCGATAAACAATAATATTGTTGTTTTGAGACCATTTTCAAGTATATATGCCAGTACTTCCCAACAAAGAACAATAAACGTTAATTTCATAAAGAACAGTTAATGTTGGGACTGGAAGATATATTTAAAAAACCAAAATAAACAAAGAAAATGTTCAAAAACGGCAAAATAAATGGAAATAAATGGCACAAACAACCAAAACGATAAATAAAATGGATATTGTAAACAAAAGAAATAATAAATAGAATGGAAATTATAGAGCTCATTTTAATTTAGCATGCTCATGGTACACTTCTCTAAAAAAACAGTTTTATTGTGTTCATCTTAGAAAACTCCAGAAGTGAAAGCAGAGTTTACTCCAGTTAGATTTATTTTTGCCAAAATGCAAATGCCAGGACACCAAAGCCTTTCAGAGCAACAACCTTCCCGTCTCAAACCGTCTGCTTTAATTAGTAAACAATGTTTTCCCGTCAAAATCCGCCTCCGACTTTGCATTTCAAAAACTCCTCGCAGCAAAGATCCAACACTGTCGTATTTCCCAACTCCTTCAGAGTAAGTAGGTCAAGCAGAGACCTCCCCATCATGCGCACATGAATGTGTTGGTGTGATGTAACAGCAATATGCAAACTACCCCGGCTGTCTGCGCGTCGTGGTTACAGCAGAGTTTGCTCAACCATATTCTGGTGGCTTTGAACCTCGACTGGGAGGAAGAGCGCTCACTTCACCACAGCAGGTCAGCAGAGTCACAGACATTTCAGTAATTATGCTCCTGATATTCACAATAACAGGAAAGTGACTTAAACACTTTTAACCTCAATTAATTTATAACGGCAGTCTGGAAGAGGGTCCTGTCTAGCGACATCTGTGGGCCAGGTGTGGTAATTACGGCATTTTTAAGTAAAACTGCAACAAAAAATGTTATGTAATTAATTTATGCTTTTTCTCACAAAATAATTTAGGTAGCAAAATGACTAGCAGCTGCGTTTCCATTCATTTGTACAAATTAGAAATATGAAAATAAATTTGATTAATGAAAACACTCCAATTTTGAAAAAAAAAATAAATAAAAATATTTCTGGATACAACGTGTTTGTGGGAGGATGAGGTGTTTTTGTGACTACATCAAAATAAAAGTATTTTGTAAAACTGCAATAGAAACTTTTTTTTTTTCAACAATCGGCTGTTACTACTGGCGGAAATGATAAAAAAGACAACAGGAAGTGGTTGGATGATGATGATGGAGCTGCATGTTTTTAGTAACTTATCACATGAACAGGCTTATTCACATATTATTCTAATTCTGTTTCTAATTTAATGGAAACAAATCAACTGCAAAATAGTTTTTTCGATATTAGCGGGAATATCAAAAAAGATTTCTGTACATTTGTAATGGAAACATGGCTAAAATACAACAAGTTAATGCAGAAAAAAACACATTTACTCCAAACTATCTGAGAATGCAACATGAACCGAAAACACGAGGTGCGTTTCCATTATCCATGAAACTGCAAAAATAAATGTGCTTAATGCATCTGTCATGTCAATATCGGAAAAAAACTCAAGTCTTTCTAATACATTTTCACATGAGGCGGTTAAAACATTGCAAAAACTGGAATGTTTTAACTTTTTTCGCTTCTCATGACTTGTGATCAACAACTGAATGTTACTACAGGCAGAAACAACAAAGAAGACGACAGGAAGTGGTTGGATGATGAGACTGCAGCAGGTTTTTTAGAGTCTTATGTGAACAAACTTATTCATGCATCATTTTAATTGCTTTTCTTGAATAATAGAACAGCTGCTAAATTGTGTTTTATCAACATCAGTGGAAATGTTGACAAAGTTTTCCACACATTTGTATGGAAACGCTAAGCACTTTTACCCCAAACAAGCTGAGAAAGCAGCGTGAACTGAGAAACTAAAATAAGAAGAAACTCCGGTGTGACAGGCAGCGACATGACATGCAGCTGATAAATAAATGCAGCAGGTCAGTGACAAGAGGAGCAGATTGCTGCAGCTACACAAGGTGAAGGTGGAGGAGACGGATATCTGCTGACAGCAACATGCTGACATTTGTTCCTCCTCTGAGGTGTTGATGGGAGTCGGCGCTGCCAGCGGCGACCCGCAGCCACTCACTCAGCAGAGTCCAGCGCCGCTCGCCGGAGTGGCACACAAACAGGAAGTAAGAGCCGCAGCAGGCAGGAACGTTTCCCCAAATCCAGACGACATTCCAGAGATGCAGAGAGGATTTACTCCAAAGCAGAGACGCAGCAAGACGTTTTGTTTTTAATTCCCTCAGAGACGACACAGCTCAGGTTTTCAGCGATTCTGTTACCAGAGGAAAAACTGACTCTCATTGAAAATACAAAGGAAAGTAGAAAGTAAGCACTCTTTCAAGGGCAAAGTTTCCATTTCCATTTCTAATGGAAACGCAGCTAATGAAAAACTTTCACTTTCTTTAGAGCAGCTGTGTTTACATTGACCATATATTTGCACAAATTGGAATAATGAAAATAATTCACATAATGGAAACACACCATTTTTGAAAAACCTTGCAGAAATGTAGCTACAGAGCCAAGCCAAATAATAAATGTAACTTTGTAATCAAAGACTTTTCCTCATTTTTTACAGTGAGATTATTGATTCTGCAATAAAAGATTAACTTATTTAAAAGGTTTTTATACACGTTTACCATTAGAAACAGTAAATTTCTCCATGTCTGTAGTTCAGATCCACAGCAACGTTTCCTCTGATGAATGTGTTTAAATGCGACTGCAGCAACACAATCCTCCAGACGAATGAAATGCATGAGAAGCTCACAGGTAGACCAGCAACAGGAGCTGCTGTAAAGCCGCTCGATCCCGCAGGAGAGTTAATGATACGTGCAGCAGCTGGTAAAGACTTGATAGACTTGGCCTCGAGTGTGTTAACCACAAGCTGGATGAGCCGACTTCCTGCCAAGCTCCTTCCTGCTGCTCTGCGCAAAGCAAACCAGAGTCCAGGCTGAAGCTGGAGGAAAAACTCACCTTGTCTTCTTCATTTTACTTTAATCCAGCGGCTTGATTTTAACGTTTGTTCTAGATTTGATCAAAGAGGCTGGAAACGTTCATTTAAAGTGATCTAAACCTCCTTTTAAATTGAATATGCGCATCATTAAAAGCTACTAAATAAAGATGTAAAAGCTGAACAGAAGCGGGAAGCGTTGAAGTAAAAGCTGCAGCGTAATGAGACAAAAGCAGAAGTTTAAAAGCTGCTGCTCTTTATTTCACGTAGGAGGTTCTCCGTCTCATCACTCATCCTTTAACATTTCATTCCTGCGCCGTCCTCCACGCTCCTCCTGCCTTCTCTGTTCAGCAACTCCTGCAGTCGCTCATTCAACGTAAACAAAAATGCATGAGATAGAAATCAGTTTCTTCCCAGAAACTAAGCAGCAGTTCTCAGAGGAATTAAATTAAATATCAGGTGCTTTGATGCAAAGCAGCCAGGACTAGAAACCTGTTGGAGCAACACGTCTACGGCTTCCTGAAATGTTCTGGCTAAATACTTTTTTTGTGGAGTTATGATTCTTTTAGTGAAAGTTTTGCTTAACAAGAAGCAAAAACAAAGCTGATCTCAGCTCTGTTGTCCTTCAGACTCCATACAGAAAGAAAATTCATGAATCTGTTATGGTTTCTATAAACTTAAGGAAAAATGCAAACTTCCATGCAAAGACACGAAATCTTACCAAGTATTTTTGGTCGAGTTTCTAATGCAAATATCTTTGTACACCTGAAATAGTGTAACCTTTGAGCAGGACATGGAATAATAATGAAAAGTACTGGCAGATTATTTGACTTATAAAAGGACATTTTTCCCATGTTGTAACTGAACTGGAACCAGCACTTTTTATCCACATTAAGGATTTAAAATAAGCTCATATTTCTTGCTGTAAAGTTACTTGTAACTAAGTTTTGTCTTATTTCCAGTGAACCAAGATGTTTTCAGTAGAAACTGGACCAAAATTACTTGGTTAGATTTTGTGTTTTTACAGTCGGAACAAAAATATGTGAAAAACTTTAATGTCCATTTGAACATATAAACAGGAAAAAAACCTATTTTATCCTGCAGGTTTCGCCCTCCATCACTGTATGACCAGTTAGTTATGAAAAGAATCACCCATGTTCACATCGTTTCAGTTTGTGAACAAACTAAATAATCTAAAAACAAACAAAAAAGACAAACCAAAGGATCCCTGCAGATCTTTGGTAAATTTTCTCTTACTGTAACCGTGCATCAGTTTTGGGTTTAAATCCTCATCCTGCCTGCAGCTGGTTTACAGAATGGAAGTCAGATCATCACTTCATTGTTCCTCATGACTTGCTCTCCTCGTCTTTTGAGGCATTTTTTCTTTTTTTACCTCGTCGTTTATTAATCTCAGCTGCTCTGCCTCCACTCCATCACTCGGTCCCCGCTGGTAGTTTTCCTTCCAACTGCCTCGGTTCATCTCTGCCTCAGTTTCATTTCATACGTCTCACCGTCTCCATTTCATGCTCAGGAACAGAAGCCAAACAAATTAATATATAAATGACAGGGAAGAATAACCAAACTTTAATCTTTTGAAGTGGTTTTGACCTGAAGTTTTTAAGGCTCTATGAAGGTGTTTTAAAGACTCAGGGAAGAAATAAATGTTGCATATTTTAAAATTAAATCCAATGAATTGAATCTTTTGCAGAGACACACTCACTGATTCTGCTCCGAAAGCGAATTAAGCCGATTTAATGTAATCAGAGGAAGTGGCAGGAAAAGCTCGTTAATGAGAGAGCTCCAAATTACAATCAGGTGAGCCGGCAGGAAATTTTACCCAATAGGACAAAAATTGAAACATAATTCACTGATTAAGTTTATTTCTTTTTACTAAAATGAGTTTAGAGTTTAATATTTTAGCAACCAGGACAACTGAAGGAGTTTCTGTTGGTTCTGCAGCTGCTGAGTCAGGATTGGATGAAGGTTTGAGCTGCAGATGGACGAAGGAGACGTTTAATGAGACGCAACATAAAATAGTTTGGAGTTGCATCATTACAAGCAGAACATGAAGAGTCCGCTTGGACAATTAAAGGAAGCACAGAGCCAGAAGGGGCCAGGAGGGCACAGTAATTATATTTTATATCTCTTCCTTTGGGGAATTTTTCTTTTAAAAAAGCATTTTAAATACGTGAAGAGATCAAACTTAAAGCAAATATTTATCCCCTGTTTGAAGCTTTTATCTCATTTTCACATGTCTTTGTTCATTTTTGTCTTTTGGTTTAGAAAATTTTGGACAGATAAGTTGAAATAAAGAAGTCAAATCATCAAGCAACTTTTTAATAAAAGGTAATAAAACGGAGCTAAAAACCCTTCAGATGCTCTCACAGGTCAGTCTGAACAGAACCAACTGCATCGTCGCTAAATGCACCAGATACGGTCTCTATGGCGATTAGGATGAAAAGCTATTAGCGAGAAGACTTGAGATGATTGCAGGCGCACATCAAAGACGGCCGGTAATTTCTGCTTGGAGCAACAATCTGAGCTGCTGAAGCATCAAAGAGCTGCAGGTGAAGCGATCTGAAGACGTCGACAGATTCAGGGAATTCACCGCAATTTGTAGCCAATAACAAATTCACTTTGTTCTTCTGGAGTCAAAGCATATTAAAGGGAATAAAATCAACAGTGATGAGACTTTTACTGCCTGGTTGATCGACTCTAATGTCTGCAAAAGGCTTTAAGTTTTAGTGTCAGTTAGAAAAGCAGATGAGTTTTATTAAATCTGTCCTTAAAAATGGTTTTAATCAGCTGAAAAGTGACAAGTTGTAGACAATAAGTATGTGTGTTTTCATACCCTGGAAATAAAAGAGCAATTCATTAAGAGTAAAATAATCCAATTCCTCCACATTTTCACAGAACATGAATTATAACTAGTTTTAAAACTAACATTTTGCACACAACATTCATATTTTCTGTCTATAGTTTCAAATTTATCTGCTGCAGAAAGGATCCCAGATGTAGAATATTCGATTTGATGCATTGGTTAACAATGCTGTTCAATAAAAACTAAAACTCAAGACTGGCATGCTTCTGTTTGACAAGGAAATAAAAAGATAAGAGAGAAAAACACAAAAACTATTTCAATGTTTCTAACAATATCTGTGTTTCTTTTACAAATGTGTGCAAAGCTTTGGAGATATTCTGGTAATGTCAAAAGACATTACTGTGTTTCCATTAAATAAGAAAATCCCACATTTACAAGTTTGTTCCCGTGATAAATCGTTTAAAAATAATCATCCTCCTACCACTTCCTGTCGTCTTCTTTGTCATTTCCGTCAGTAGAAAAGTCCAGCTGTTGATCATGTGACATAAAAATAAACTGTTTCCATTGGAGTTTTGCTAAATACAATAATTGAACCAGCTGAAAAACTTCTTCATTTTACAAAATTTTGAAAATTGGCGTGTTTCCATGAAGTACATTTATTTTCATAATTCCAATTTGCACATTTCTAAGGTCAAATGCAGTTTGTGTAAGAGTGAAAGTACCTCATGCACTGAATCAGAACAACAACAAAGATTCAGAGTTTAAGCAAAAAACACAATAACTACCAGATTTGTGCCAGCAGCATTTCTTCCACAATGGAAACACTTTAATTTACTCAAATGTTCAACATATAGATGAACTTTTCTACAAATGAATACAAGATGTATGTAGAAAAATGTTTCTATGGTCAAATTTCACAATTGGAAACGAGTCCAAACCCTGCGCCAGTAAATAAAGCACTGAAATTTGACATATATTTTGAATTATTTATTCAAAATATTCATTATTTATTCAAATTCAAAATATTTACTTTATTTTGTATACATTTTAAAACCCTTAAGGTAAAGTTTTAGCAGTAGTTTTGTTTTGGGTCGAGAACTAAATGCAGATCAAACTTCAACAAACCTGCAGCCAACTTGACACATCAAGGCCAAACCATCACTAAGAAAAAATGGCTTCAAGGACAATAAGTCATTCAACTTTTCCTTTAACAGGGTGATTAATTACACATTTTTATTTATATCCACAGTTCTTTATGAGGCGTTCTGAGCTGCAGAACATTCCAGCCAATAAAGCAAATAAAACGTTGGCCGATGATGCAATGCTTTGTTGTGTAACAGCCTAAATATAGAGCTGAAAGGTATTCAGCGTTTGGGAGGAGGAGACCGCCAGCTGAGCCGGACTCGCTCCTAAAATCCTGGAGAATCCTTCCTCCATAATCCGTCTCCCTCTCTTCCTCCTCATCCACCCCTCAGCTCCTCATTTCATTCTCCTTCACTTCTCCTTCAGTCCTTTCTCTTCTAATCCTCCTCCTCTTTCCTTCCCTGCTGCCTTTTTGTAATCTCTGTCTTTCCCTGAAGTCCTTCAGAGAAACCCATCCTGTCCATCAGTTCATCTGAACTTCCTGGGTTTTTTTTCCTCCATCCATCACTTCCTGTCATCCTTCACCTCTTCCCTTTTATTCATTCATTCATATTAAACATCCATCCATCCATTTTCTGGTCCCTCATCCCTCTTTCTTCTCATTTATCATCACTGACAATTATTCCCTCCACCTCTAAATCCTCGTCAGACATCCATCACTTCTACGTTTCGTTTTTACTTCGTTTCTTCTCTGTAATCTGTATTCCCGTCTGCTCTCTTCTTCTTCTGCCTTTTTTGCACATGTCACGCTTCAGGCTGACACTCTCGCCAACAGGTCACGGTGCTGCATTCGACCTGAATGCAGCTTGCAGCCGTGTCAGCGATTTAATAAGCAACTCAACATGTTAACGTGAATGATTAACATTTCCCTCTACAGAAGGCAAAGAGGAGTATCGGCCGTGTTAATTAAGAAATCCCCCCCGTTTGCCCCGAGTCTCAGACGCAACAAGCTGCTCATATTACTGGAGTTATTCAGTTTGATGCATGTCTCATACAAACTACTGGTTAAACTTTTCTGCAAAGTCAGCATTTTGCCTGTTTTTGTTCTTCATTTGGGTCTCTACTGCTTCCACAATCAGTTTTTGGCACCAAGTTCAGGTTTTTTGGTGTCTGGAAAACGAGCCGTTTCAAAATCCTCCCGATTGTTAAGGGGTTGAGCTAGCAACTCTCTCCACAATCCCTGAAATGAAAAAAAAAAAGTCAGATTTTTCCCTTTGAAACGGCAACATTTATTTTCCTTGGTGCTGACTGGCTGTTCCCTTAAAGGGGCAGTATTATGTAATTATTTTTTCAGCTTTCCATCATGCTATGTTTTTCTCTCATTAAAAACAAAACAGGAGTGTTGCCTTGATCCTTTCCTTTCATTCATGTTTGAGAAATCTGTTAGTCTCCGTGGCAACCATTCAGCTTTGCTCCTTCAAACTAGCCAGTAGCAATTAGCAAACACCTGGTGGGACATCAGCTGAGCACATTATACGAGATACTTCTCAGTGAAATGTTGGTTTTATAAGCACACATAAATACATTTATTTAAATTAAATAAACTGGTTTATTTAATTAAATAAACTTGTTTAATTTAAATCCATTTATTTAGATAAATAACATTGATAATTTTAATTGTAATAATTTTATTTCAATATTGAATAAATTATGTACTAAACAATTTGATGTATTCAAATAAATCAAATTATTGCATTTATTTATTAAATAAATTGATTTATTTTATCCATAAATGTAATAGTTTACTTAATTTTAACTAAATAAATTTAATTAAATTATGCCAGAGAAACATTTTAAAGTGACATTGATGGAATAACCTTAAGGACAGTAAATATGTGTAGAAATAAAATGTACATCGCAGATATATTAAATAAAAATACTTAAAGATTGTCCACCATCACCTTCCCTTCATTCACACATAATTACACAGTGAGCTATAATTACATTTGTTGCGCAACATCGTTCTTGTTAATTGTCCTGATCTGCATGTGTGTGTGTGAAGGTTTATATGTGAGTACAGGTAGTAGAAGCAGGTGTGTGTGTGTGTCTTTGTTTTAATCAGCTCATCAGTGCGTCGTTAAACTCCGAATTAAAGGAGTGTGACAATCACACACAGAAGCACAGGGGGATTTTTTTGCTAAACGGTGACGAACTGAGCCATTTATCCTGCGTGTGTGAATCATCGGTGTGTGTAACTGAGGCTGCAACGCTGCTTCCAGAGTCTCCACACCTTCACCAGTGTTTGCGCGTGTGAACCAGAGACGGAGTGGAAGCGTAAACCCCGTACGCCGCTTCTGGTGCTTCGTCATGACGGACTGAAGCAGAGGCATCGCCATGGAAACAATGCCTGCACTCGACCAGTCGGAGGAAAGCAGCTGAGGTTTGCTGCTGCAGCACTTCAGAGGTTACACACACAGAGGCTGTGAGTTTTCCAATCATTATCTGATTGGTGGTCATCAGTTCGCTTTGCGTTAAAATATATATATATATATATTTAAAATCTTTTTAAGTTTTCAGTGATAAAACAACACAGGCCTCCTGAGATCGTTGTGTTTTAGCTGTTATGTAATCCTTTCCCACAAGAAGACGGTAAAACCAGCTGAAATAAGCCTGAGATCTTCCAGAAGAATATAAGAAATAATTCATTCATTCTCTTTTCTGTTCAAGGTATGTTACATAAAAGTGATTTTAATTATCTTCTAGACACTGAAAGATTTGCAAACAACATGTTTACCTTTTATAAAACAGCATAGGTGCATAATGTTAGACCATTTATATTTTAAATAAATCATTTGAGGTAGTAACTAGTTACATTTACTTGAGTAACTTTTTGGGGGAAAAAATACTTTCAGGAGCATTTTCACTGGACTCTAATTTTTACGTTAACTTGGAGTAATATTATTGTTAGAAAGTATTATTTTTATTTGTATACAATTTTGGAAAACTGTTTTATTCATTGAGTAAAGAGCAAACATGTTTTAACCAAAACAGAGACACAAATGTAGTTTACGTTCTCTACATTTCATATAGAAAAAAAACATATTTGAAGAAATGTTTCTCCTGCTTGAATTTCTTATTTGTGTAAATTTCTTTCAGTTTTGTCTTTAAAAAAGATACCAGAATTTACTTTATTGTCTGAATCAACAACTTAAATATCAAACCAGATTTTCTGATCAGTTTCTCAGTACTTGAGTATTTTTTGGAAAGCTTTTTACTTGAGTAAAATATATCAAAAATGTGTAAATATTTGCTACTTTAGCCACTTCTGCAGATTAGGAGTTAAAATGTCAAACTGAATTTATAGATAAGCTGAAAACATAAAAACATTGAGCATCGAATGATTCAAATATATTTAACATGAAGTTTGGGGACTTTTATTTGTTAAAATGTAAAAAAAAAAAAAAATGTCAGAATTTTTTCCAAATAAATATAATTAAACTAAAGTGTTGGATATAAAGTTAAGTTTACTTGAACAGGCAGGTCAAAGTGCTTCAGATTACAAAAAACATAAAATATGAAATGAGTAACAAAAATAACATCATCAAATATACATTAAATATATTCATCAATCTTCCAGATGAATTTAATCAAAGGAAACTCCAACGTGGGTTTTTTACCATTGATTTAAAGTCAGTGTTTCACCTGCTTTTTAGTTTTCTAGCAGTTTGTTCCAGATTTTTAGTGCATAAAAATGTTCATAATTACTGAATTAGTCACTCATTGTGTCACTTATGTGATATTAAAACAGTTACATAGGTGCCTTGTCTTGTTTCTGTTCTGTCACTGTAAGATCTTTTGCTTGTAAGTTGATTTAAACTTTAGTTGCATTGGAAGACTAAAGATTTAAGCATAATCTTTCCATACATTTAACACTGAAACATGCACACTTTGATCACCAGATAAGCTGCATAAATGCAATGAAATCATAGCAGCAGATACTGAAATGTTGCAGCAATAACTCAGTAATATCACCCGTTGTATGCAAATTCTCTCTCCACACCGACAGATTTACTCAGTGGCGCGTTTAAACGCTTGAAGCTGCTTCAACTGATGACAGTCGGACCTAAACTCTGATTTATTCACCTAATATTCATTCCACCACCTGGAGGTTCTCATAAACTGTGCAAACAGAATTGATTTTTCACCTCCAAATCACAAAGTATAGAAAAATAGATGAATAAAAAGAGATGGTGACATGGTAATGCACGCTGTCCTGATGCAGCAGAAAACTGCAGCCTTGATCCCAGTAAACACGTTCTCCAAGAAAATAAAGATGTCAGAGATGTGACAGGACTTCATATTTTTCTAAATTCCTTTCGCTTCCTGACAATTTTGACCAACATAAGATGCATTTATACACCAAAATGTGTCAAACTTGTTAGATCAGTGGAGAATTTGGCTTAAAAAAAAAAGACTCAGATTTAAGTCTGGATAAAACTAACATAATCTGAATTAATTGCAACGATGAATTATCCTTCAACTAAAGTTGTTAACTACAAAGAGTTTGCAGTTATTATTTCTAAATCAACGTTTGAAACAAAATTACTTCTTTTAAATCGTCCTGAAAATGCACCATTATAAAGATGTTAAATGCACATTTTTGAAAACATTTCACACTTACAAAGTTGAACACAGAGATTGTGAGTAAGAGTGATTAATCTTATTAAATCGATTCACAGCACTAATATTATTTTTACTTTAACTTTGTATTATTTGATAATAAAAAAATTACTCAAGTACTGAGTAACTGATCAAATCATCAATCATTCAATATTTAAAAATTACATCAGACAAACCAAAATATAAAGTGGAAATTTTGGTATTTAAGGGATGAGAATGAAAATTTATATAAATAACATAAAAAAATAACAAAATCAGAAAAAGAAATGTTTCCAAATCAGTTTCTTTCAATAATTTTTTTTTTTTATAAAAGTTTAATAAAAACTGCAGGTGTGTTTCTGTGTCTAGTGAATTATTGGTTGAAACATGTTTGTTTTTCATCCAGTGGGTAAAAAAATCCAGAAACTTCACTCAAGTAAGAGCAGAAATACTCTTAAACGTACAAAGTTAATCTAATTGAGTAAATGTAACTAGTTACTACCCAGCTCTGATATAAGGGTTGTTTAAAAACAGAGGACTAATGAATTTAAGTAGGTGACATTATTAATCGGTGTTGGACTCCAGATTGCGCCACCTTTGATCAGCTGCAGAAATACGCAACGTCCTGCTGTGCCAGACGACACCGTCTCAATATTTACGTCTTGTTGTCACCTGAGAAACCCCAGAAGCTCACAAAACACTTCAAGTCCTTATAAAGAAAACGGGTTTTCATTGCTAGTCTTTTTGCCATAAAACATGATACGAGGCTCGTAAGCATGGCGCGTTAAACAGAAAAGCTGCAGACTGCAGGATAAATCAGAAGGCAGACGGTTCACCCGCAGTTCAAACGCTTCCAAGCAGGGCTTCTTCCCTTATTCATCTGGATAAGATTATGTGGAAAAAAATGACAAGGTGTTGGAGGTAATCATTACAGGAAATACAATGGAGGAGCAAAGTTTGTCATTTAGTTTAAATCAGAGTTTTTATGTCACAATAAATGAGCATTTCAGTGGATCTCTGCAGGAGTTTGAAGAGAAACAAGGCTGATGGTGGAAACAACGAAATGTATTCATCCAAACATGACTGAAACTTTCAGTACTCTCACAAATAGCAATGAGGATATATCTTCTAAAATAATCAAAACATGAGCATTCACTCTGTGTATGCAATAATCACATCAGGAAAAAACATCCAGCTACATTTCAAAATGAGAAGATGTTCAACCATCCCATGTGGATGAGTCAAGCCTGGATTGCTCAGGCAATGACTGCTTTGCATCATCACTGATGAACTGTTCACATGCATCATCACTGATGAACTGTTCACATGCTCTGAGGTCACTGTGACGAGCGGATCTGGTTTCTTTTGATCAGAGGAACCTGAAGGTACTGTACTATGATTAAATCATTCATTATTTCTCATTACAGGCAGATGCAATGTGAAACAAACACACTATAAACCCCTAACCCTGTGAAATCACAGTGGTTCCTAATTTAAATGTTAGGAAAAAAAATCAGTCTGGATGAAAACATATGAAGGGAAATCAGAATCATCATTGCATGGCTATTTTACTTGATTCTCATCTACCTTCAGTGTTTTGTCTGGGATTTCTCTCATTGACCTAAATTGCTCAGGCAGTATTTCCTCCCAGCCAATAAGCGAACAGAAGGGGAAGTTGAGAATGATGATACTGATTTTCTGCGTCTGTGTACGAAGTGAACAGGAAGTAAACGAAGCCATTCGGTTCATGTTGCCCTTCAAGTATTGAGCAGTTGAAGTCGGATGAAGACGAATGATGAACAGATTTTATTGCTTAAAACGATTTTGTTTGTTTTGGCAATTTTCCCTTCACAGTGGGATATGGCTGTTTACAATTAGCTTCGTAGCAAATGTTATGTAATCTGGTAGTTAAATGCTTAGCCCACTTCAACCAAACTCTAGTTCGTTCAGGTAGCTTCTCTAAAAAGCAAGATTGCATTTGCATTCACATATTATACGAAACAGGATTAGGAGCAAGAAGAGAAAAAAAGAAAGAATTACAACTTTGATTTTCTGAGGAAAAATATGAGTTGTGGGAAAGAAAAAGTAAGTTTCTTTTTTGTTTTTAGCACTGGCTCTAATCTTCTTCCATATTAATACACATTAACATCCAATGGACAAGAGGCTGACCTTAATAAAGTAAAGATTCTGAGAAAAATACATAATTCTGAGGAAAAATCCTGAAATTTTGAAGGAAAAATGTAAATTTGCATTTTCTTGTAATTTTATATTTACCAGTGGCTCGAATCTTTTCCCGTATTATTAGTACATATTGACGACCAATGTACAAAAGATTGAGCTTAAAAAGGGCCAAGAAAAAAGTCAGAATTCTGGGAATGTTTTTATTTTATTTTTACCATTAACTTCAATACTTTTCTGCATTATTACATATAACCAACATACAAGAGTCTGACCTTAAAGTCCAAATTCTGAGATTCAAGTCAAAATTTTGAGGAAAAAAGTCAAATCTTTTTGTGCTTTCCAGTTGTTTTAATCCTTTTCCGTATCATTTATACGTATTAACATCCAAGTGGTTGACCTTAAACGTGCTAAAAGTGTTTTCTAATTCTTTACAGCGAGACACATTTAGGCAAACTAGAAAGCTGATGAAAACAGGCCATGAGCTCATTAGACTCTCCTTTACGCAACCTGTGTGTGTGTGTGATGTGTGTGTGTTGGATTAATTAGTCAGGAAGACAGCAGGCAGACGCAAGTCGGCTTCCTTTGATCTGACACTGTTAAGCACTTCCTAGTGACTCACTTGGACATGAAAACACACACACCTTCTGAGCGGCGAGGACAATGGCCGACCGCACGGTGACATCTGCCCCACACACACACACACACACACACACACAGTATATCAAAATGTTCAGGTTGTGTTTCTGCAGCAAAGTTTTCTAATTATGGATCAAGCAGCTACACTGAAGCTCTGATGTAAGAGCTGATAAAAAAAAGAAAAGCGTTACAGTACAGCGGGTCGCCTTGAAGGGCACTTTGTGCTGCAGAGTTTAAGTGAAATAAATGAGGGGAGATAAGCGGAGAAAACATGAAAGGAGTGAACAAAAAGGACACAGTAAAAAAAGAGAAATGAAGGAATGTTAGAAAATAAAACAAGGTCAAATGAGGCATTCAGCCTCATCTGTTTACTTTTTTCACTCGTCTTGCCGTGTTCATCATTAGCATCTTTATGCGTTTGGACATTATTGAATTACATTTGTTTGCAAAGGCTTCATGATCAATACTCTAATGTATTATCTATTGAAAATGGCCGTATTTGTCTTCAGTTTGGTAGCTTGGTTTGTTTAATATTTTTATTTTGTCTGCAGCTAATCAGCAAAAACTAAAAAAAAAAAGTATTTTCAAAGTTTAACAAAAGACAATAACACAATTTGTCGGGGTATTTATTGCATATTCTGATTACATCACATGGCAGAGGATCAAAATGTTATTCTGCTTTATTAATATCCATTAGATCAGCTTCTCTTTTGATCAACTATAACATTCAAACATGAGACAATGTATTAGGGCTATTTTAGATTTAAAAAAAGAGTAAATTACAACAAAAAATTCTGACATTTTTACATTAATCTCAGTTTTCTAGAAAAATTCAAATTCCACTTGTTTTTTGTAATTTTTCTAAAATTTAAGACTTAGAAATGTTCTTGTTTTTTCATGAACATTTTGAAATTACAATTTGAATTTTTCTAGAAAAACAACCCCTCAAAGTTCTCAAAATTCAAAGCTTGAGAAGTCAAAAATATGCTAGAAAAGAATTCTGAAATTTTTATATTAATCCTGGAATTTTACACGTTGTTTTGGAAATAAGAATTCTGTAAGTCAAATTTAAAATTTTGTGAAAAATTAGTCTTTTTCTATCAAAGTTGCGACTTCAAACTGACAAATTTACTTGGTTTTTGTTGACAATTTCTGATATTAATCTCAAAATTTTGATTTATTTTTTATGCAGAAAGTTACTTATATCTGCCCTGATACAGCGTTGCACAAACGATCCCCTTCTGCCCTGTAGTACATCTTTACAGTCATCATCAGCTTTCCAGCAGAACGGCTCCACACAGGTTATTTTTCAAACTTTGATCCGTATCAGCTTAAGTAACTTTTAATGAAGTCGGTTTTGAAATTAAGCCCCGACTCTCTCCCCGTCTCCCTACGAGACATAAAGTGATGTGGTTTTCTCTGTCCATTAAGTCGCTATTAGCCCTCTGGAAGTCATTACAGACTCGGCTGGCAGGCAGACGACAAAAACATAAAATCCTTCTCAAGAGAAAATGAGGACAGAAAGAAAAACAGAAGAACAAAGACAGACGTTCCTTTAAAGTCTATAAATCCTCTTTAAATTTAATTTTATAATTTTACATGAAACTAGTGAGTGGCTCATTGGCCAGAAGTGAAACTATAGCTTTGAAAATAAATGAGTCAAGTTGATTTGTAAAGTGCTTCATAATACAGTAATCAATTATAAAACAGCAACAAACATATTTTGTCAAATGTCGTCATTGAAATCATCAAGCAAATATAGATCAAATAAATTGATCAATGTTCCAGTTTTTAATTAATCAAAAGTAACTTATCAGGTGAGTATTTAGCCTTAATTAAAATTAATTCAGTGTTTTGGCTGTTTTGCAATTTTTTTGAAGTTTATTCCAGACGGTATGTGAAATTCTGAAAAATTAACGTGCAACAATCAACATAAAGAGGAGGAAAGACAGGAAGAATTATCAGAGGAAATGAGAATCACTTCTCAAACGAGAACTGATCCATCCGAGGATGAAAATTTATCCACATTTTTCCTTCAGCAAAACGGACAGGAGGGCAAAAAAAGAAGAAAGTCTAAATATTCATGAGTCAGGTAAAACTGCCAGACAACTGTCTGACTGTCACCAGAGGAGCAGACAATGAGTCACAAAGTCGTTTAACTTCTCTCACTGAATTTATTTTCCTCTTCTGCCCAGAAACGGTGTAGAAAACTGATAAGCTGGGAGGAAAAAGGTTTAGTATGACTTTAATGGAAGTTAAGATTAATGCCATAAAATAAAATAAAAAAAATCTGGAGGAAACGGAAAGGAGGGAAGAGAAATGACAAAAGGAAATGAGGAAAAGGACAGAAGTGGGAGCCTAATGTGTGATTTTCTTTCAAAGTCATGGCCACACCAACAAGGTTTTATTGAAGGTAAATGGGAAAACTAAATGCTACGTGGGAGCTAGCGCTATATGCTGTCAGAAACGAGAAAACAGGAAAGAGTGGACATGAGTCACAACAACATAAAGAAAAAATAACTAAAAGCAGCAGGAGGCTGCAGCTGGACAACTTTTCAGCTTAAATGGGAAGTTTGGCAACATTCTTCAGTGTGGAAGTCGTTACTGAAGTACGAAGGTTTCCGCATTAGCCTCCAAAGTCGTTTGATGACTTGGTAAACTCCAGTAAAGTGGTCTTGAAATCACATCAGAAGAGGGATAAGAGATATAAGACATTAAGATGCTCTTTACACTGCAAAAACAAAATCTTACCAAGTATTTTGGTTTAGTTTCTGGTGCAGATATATTAGTTCACTTTAAATAAGACAAAATCCACCTTTCAGCAAGATAGAGGAGCTTGTTCTAACTCAATAACTTCTTAATATTGATAGAAAGGTGTTAGTTCATTGGCAGATTTCACTCATTATATGCCATTTAAACTTTGTCAATGTCATTACTAATATTATTATCTGCAGATTTTCTTGTCTTGTTATGAGTTATAGTTTTTAAACATTCTGGTGATGTAATATAATTTATTTGTTGGCTCTTTAGCCATTCAGGAATGTCAAACTTTTAAATAAGATTTTCATTTTCGAGTAGATGCACATAGATCTGGATGTTTTTAGCAATGCTAATCATGCTAACGGCATATTCATTTTGTCTTTGCTTCAAAATCCTCTAAACTGGACAGGATTGTTTCCTCTGCTCCTAATATGAATGATTAATAACTACTCATGGTTGGAAGATCAGAAACAATATTAGATGCTACTAATTACATTTGTTAAAAAGCAACAGGAATCAGGTAAGTTTGGCAGATTAAAGTAAACTGCATCAGTTTCAGATCACGAATTGAAGTGGTTACAAATATCCTTCATAATATCCATATGAATATGGAAATATGACATTTTGTCTTTTTCCAAATGAATACTGATGAGTCTACGGTCATCTTGGAGCTGATGCTAACTGGATTTAACAATCCAGCTCGAGAACATTCAGCAAGTAGTGCTGCAATCAAATCATATCACCAATAATGGACTGTATCATTTATAAATCTGTTTACAAGTGGATTAAAGAGTTGTTTATGACCAAATGTAAACGATGAAAAGTGTTAAAAGTCAATGGGAGCAAAATGGGAAACGATAAATATGACAGAAGAGCGACGCGACAGCACTGCGCGTCCCGAGGGTCATCAGTCACCGCCGCCGTTCCCTAACGACTGACGCCGTCATGGCAACCAGCACGGCTGTCCTGACAACAAGCGTGGAGTGTGTCATGCAGCTCCGAGCCGTCTGGGGACAATCTGTCTGGGCATGACACATAGAAAACACACACACATGCACACACACACACACATTAAACAGAAACATTCCACACATGTTTCTGCGGTCAATAACACAGAAAGTCAAAAACGGAGACAAACTAAAACAAATGCCTTCCAAAACTTTAACTCATTTACATTTTGATAGACACACACGTTTCCAAATAAACCCCCCCCAAAAACACACACACACGCGCACGCACACAAGCAGTGTGTTCACAAGCAGCACTCGCAAATGTCACCTCCCCTGTGTGAGTCCGTCTTTGATCTATCGCAATAAATACACACATGTGGCGGCAGCGGGAACACACAGTCATTAATATTACAACAGCAGAGGAGAGCCTGGCTCTCCGCCTGCGCAGGTCACATGATCCAATCAGAGGTAATGTACAGTGGCCATCCATCACACACACACACACACACACACACACACACACACACACACCGTATACAACATGGATCCCCTCTGAGGGGAAGCGACACACATTCCTGTGCATCGTCTGATCTATAATCGTATCGTTTGTTATCGTTCGTTATTTAGACCTTTGGACCTAAAGACAAAAGATCTAGAGCACAGGTGCCGAACTCAAGGTCCGGGGGCCAAATCTGGTCCACCACAGCTTTTTATGTGGTCGTCTAGACTCCAAAATACATCAATAAGTCCCTCCAGTTTTTCATAAATCTGTAAAATTCACACAAAAATAAACAGATTCCAATATACATATTTTTATTTTACTGAAGTTTTTCTCAAAGTTGTTCAAAAACAATGAGTTCCAGCCTTATTTGAATACTCGAAATGGTGATTATTAAAAAGTCACATTTAACAAATATTGTACAACTTTCTGACAAATATTTCTAAAATAGCAACACAAAATTTGTGATTTGGTTGCAAGAAATTTTGAATGCTGAAACAGCTATTTATTGCCATTTTAATAATTTAGTGGGTTTTATCAGTGCATTATGGCACAATCGCCCCTTTCAGGACATTCAGATTTTAAAATATGATTAAATGCAGTTAGTGTGAACAGTTCAGTTGCACAAATCAAATTTTTTGTGAACGTGCCGTCCCCATGAAGCGTATTGAAAATGTGGATTGATTTGTGTTTGTAAGGCAATGATCAGAATAGTACCACAAAATATCATGACAAAACTCGAAATCCACAGCTTCAAGTGTCTAATTTGGCTCCAAATTTAACAAAGATTTGATTATTTTTGTGTCATTTTTCAGAATCACTTTTTTCTGTTTCTGTATTTTGTGATATTGATCCAATCTTTGTTCTGCTGCTCTGACCTGTGTCACGTCTCAAACCAATTTCAGGGTCTAACCGCTGCTGTTGGACGTTCAGCCTCCCGGGAAAAACATGATGACACCTCAGCACCCGCAATACAACAAATGCATAAAAATAAATAATTAAAACAATAGGGGAGTTTTATGTGATGTAAAGTCAAAATGTCTCCACTGGTGATGCCGTCCCGTCTTTTCATATCAAATCTTGTACATTATTTGCATTTATTTGGACCATGATCCACCAAAACTGGACCATTACTTCTGGGTTCTTAAATGTTTCTATCAATATCCAATCCAACCGTCGCCTGGTAACACGGTCAGACATCTGACCCAATGAAACGACACGAGAAAACAAAATGGCTTAATTTATAGTGAAAATAACTTGGCAAACTTGAAAGAAGATGAAAGTAACGTACAAGTAACTTTCATCAAAAAAAGATATGGGCGTGTTTTAATGAGTGTGATGAGTCTTTAATATTGATGAAATGAAAAACCTGGGCTTTATTTATTTATGCATTTGATTAGTTATTCTTAAACAGTTGTCCTGTGTTTCTTTGAGAGTTGCTATTTTAAAAATTTCGTTGTGCTTCATTTGTGCAAAATGACATTAAAATGAATTCTGATTCTGAAAAATTATCACTGGCAGATTATTTCACTTAGTACTTTTTCATCGATATTAAAGAATTATTGTCTTAAAACAAGCTCTTTTTTTGCTGAAAAGTTAATTTTGTCTTATTTCTAGTGTACTGACATATTTCACTAGAAAGTTGACATAAATACTTGGTAATATTTTCTGTTTTTGCAATTAAAAATGGCAGTTAAATATTCATACTGCTGGTTAATTTTATTTAGATAATCAGATCATTATTTTCCAATCCAGAAATGAACAAATTAAAAATCTAAAAATATTAAATAAAACCTTTTGAACTCTTTGGATTTCTTCTTCTTTTTTTTTATTTCCCTCCATTGAAATAACTTGTTTGTTCCTCCAACTTACTGATTTTTGTTGCAGATCACTGGCAAGTTAATTACTGTGTTGCAAGAAAGATGATGATATTTTTCATAAATCTTTTGCTGTTGGACATTTTTACAGTGGTAAACAACAGAGGGTCCACATGCAGCACTTAACTGCTGCAAATTATGGGTCTCTTGTGCTGCTTGTCCTGATTAAAACCATTTATCCCCAGATTGTGTGTCTTTGGACGTTCGTGTTCAGATCAATAGATAGCAGCTAAAACTCTGCGTCATTCTGGGCTTTAAGACCACAGACGCGCCTTCTCTGTTGTTTGCAGCCCAGAAGTCTCAATCTGCTGGGTGAAACATCGATACGGTTCAGGAGGAAATGAGCACATTTCAAATGCACACTGTAAAACACGTGAGACGCAGTTAGTTGCGTCTACCATCTTCTGCTCTTTAAGTCATAAATTTAGTGAGTTTTAAATTTTGAACCTAAATGTGAGGGGTTGTGAAAGATGAACTCAATGTAGTAAATTGTGTTATTTTTACTAGTTTTGTCATAGAGTTGAATAAACTTTATGGGTTTTTAGGATAGCAATTAAAAAAACTGAAATAAAAAAAAGACAGGAGTGGGAACCATTTCCCAGAATGCTTAGCGGCATGTTTTTGAATCCTGACATGGAAGTGCGTTATGTTGATCTGACTCTTTATTTTAACACTTGAGGATAATGTCCTATCCACACTAAATGTTTCTGAGCTGAATTCATTTTGACGCTGAATAAAATTCATTATCAGATCAGAAATGTTGTTCATGCAATTTGAAACAAGGATTTAAATTGTTCTAAAGTAAAATAAATAATCATAATTTGATAATGCGAGTGAAAATAACATAAATGTGGCTCTTTAACAAGATGAGGGCATTTTTTTCTTGCATATTGTGAAATAATTATTTGGTTCAAATTGCAGCATTAAGTTAAAACTCACAATTCAAGAGTAATTAACTTAAACAATGTTCAGACAACTTCTCTCTTGTTAAATTAACTTCATGAACTTCAATTTAAAACCAAAACAATTTTCTTGTTAACTTAAATTGCATTTTCAAGGTAACAGGTGGACATTAAACCACCTTCAAATGTTTTACAGTGCAGGAAGTCAGATTTGTCACCAATAATAAAATTAAGTAGATCTAAGTAAATATATTAAGTTTGTTAAGTTGTCATGTTAAGCAAACATAAACAAAGTAAGTCTGATAAACTTACTTAAAACCTACAAGATAAAGAAGCAACATATATATAGCATTTATCAACATTTAAAAATTAATCTCTTAAAAAAATAATCCACAAACATGAAAGAAAAACTCTGACAAGATGTAATTCATCAAATGAAAAAAGCAGCCGGTTGTTTTTAGGTTTTAATAAAGAGCCTTTCAGAGAGATGAATGGAAACTCATGACAAAGATTTTAACATTTAAAAAGCTCATTAAGCTGAACGGCTGATTTGTGGCCTTTTAATTACAGTCGTCATCGATTTCACTCATTTTTAATTAACCCACTTTCATTATGTCATCTGTTTGAAACATATTATAGAAAGCCTCCTCAAGTTTCACATAATTTTTTAATAGATTCACAAATTTAAATGTTTTTAAATCAACTCAGCTTCTGTCATAACATCTATGAAAATATTTTTGAACTATTGCTCACTTGGGAATGATTTAAAGAGGTTTTTAAAAGTTAATCCATTTAAAAGTTTCATATAAAACACTGCAGGGAGATGATGACTGTTTGCACCTACAATGTCACTTCAGGCGTTTCGTAGCAGCACGAAATAAACCCAGATCTGATTTTACTCTGTGTTGGAAGCTTCATTGATCATTTTCAGTCTCCTTTTCTTGACTGGATGCTGCACAACACCAGTTAAAGAATAATAACTAGGAAAAAAAGAGCAATTTCATCTCTGCTGAAGTGGTTAAATGAGACTTTTCTGCAGCTGAAGAAGCTCTTTCTTTTTAAAAAGCCTGACTGTCAAGCGTCCTTGAATAACAACCTGCGCGGCTGCCGGCTCATTCACCGTGAACCGAGCCGTATGAGAGCATCAGCTCCACACTTGCAGCACAATGAGGCACATCAGAGTATCTGAAGAGCTCACACATCGGGAATTTGACACAGATTCGGCTGTAAATACCACTTTGAACTCTGAAAACATCTCTGCTTTCTGCTCTGAAAGCATGCAGGCCGAACACGATATAGATTCAACATCAATACGGAGATTTTCGTTGTTTTTATACCTTTTAAATCTTGGGGTTTATATCTGACATAACCAGGTTTTTAGCAGGTTTAAAATAATCAAACTTCAAGAGCCTGAAAACATGAGAGAAATCCTTAACTATTATTTATGAAACAAAGATTAAGTGAAAATGAAAGAGATGTGCATGAAAAACTAAATACAGCTGATCAAAAACAGATCATTACAAGAGCAAGACTCATGTTTTAGACTTATTCATGAAGTTAATAAACTATTCATTTTGCAAGTCATTGTTGTCTTTGATGAAAAAACCTTTACAAATACTTGATTTCTTAACTTTTGGACATTCTGAATTATAACAGGTGATTTTTCAATCTCTTTGTTTTCTGTTAAAAATTTCCACTTTTTTACAAGACATTTAGTATCTCACGCACAGAAAATATAGATCAGGTTAGATTATAAAGGGCAGTCGGAGTCCAACCAAGTAGCAAAATATGTCAAAAATACAGAAATATGGCCAACTAGCAATAAAAAATAGACTTTCCTCTAAAAATGCTTTGCACTTTACCGTTAAAACCGTTTGAACATGCAAACCAGCCTTGTGGATTCATATTTTACGAGCGTCTGACGTTTTGGAGTTTTCTGCTGTTGATCAAGGCTTCCTGATGAAACTTCAGTGAATTTTTCTGTCAGCGAAGCAACTCAGAAGGTAAAGTGGAACCTAGCGGGTGTTTTATCTGTCAGGATCCCTGCAGCGCTCAGCTTTCTCTTTACAAAGCTGCAGGAAAATAACAGAGAAAAAAAAAAAAAAAAGACTATTCCAGTTCCATCGCCTGGCCGAGATCGCCTGTTGCTTAACACTTCAATCACTAATTCCTCTCACTGTGAGAGTTGTTTTATTGGATTGCTAGTATGGCAGCGAACGCAGCAGCAGGGTGAAAGTGAGGTTGTTAGACCATAATGGAGGAGGAAGAATGAAGTTAGGTGACAGAAGTTGCCTGATCTGTGGCTCTGAAACCTGAAAACCTGTGAGCACTTCCTCTTTTCAATATAAATTGATTTTTTTTTGCAACTACGTCACTAAATCATTGGAGGCGCCATGATGGAAGTCGGAAGTGAGGGAGGGAGTATTGAACAGTGGTGGGAAGTAACGAAGTACAAGTACTTCGTTACTGTACTTAAGTACAGT
>NW_015114408.1:70099-80291 GCF_001443285.1 Poecilia latipinna | reverse complement strand
GTACATTTTTTGAGTACTTTCTCCACCACTGGTATTGAATAGAGCAACTTAAATTGTTTTCCAACGTTGTTTTTGCCAGTTTATTCAGCTTCTTCTTGTTGGAGTCGAGCTAATTTGTTTGTGAACGTAACACACCTGGCTGGGGCTCATAGACGGCGGCATTTACAAAAGTCTGAAACAACTAGCTTAGAAACCGACCCATACCTCCTCCCTCCTGACGTGTTGATCAAATTACCGACTTTGCCTGAATTCACGCCACATTATTTATGTCACTATGTCATAAACAGCGTTGCCCTTTAAACCGGAGCAGCTTGAAAAACACACAGAAGACTAGAAGCTAACCAGTTTTTTCCATACGTGCTAGGCTACATGACGGCGCGGCACTGTTTCCATGGTTACCAGCCGTTACACGCCGACCTTCTCCATAGTACGATATTTTATATCTTTCTAATCATACTTACTTATAAAGCATATGAACGTTAAACGTCTTACCTTGTAAAGTGTTTGCTGTAAATCCGCGGTAACACGGAGGGCTGACGGTCATTATTATTATCGACAGCTGCCAGTCTGCCATCCATCTCCGCCGCATCTTTCCTCATTAAAAGTTATAAAATAAACTGACAAGTTTGGTCTGCATCCTTTTCTGTTTCTGGAGCCGACCGCTTAGCAGCCTGTGAGCATGTTTAAAGTCAAATCAACTCAATAAAAGGATATTAGGTTACAGATGTCCGTTTTTAAATGAGCGCGTTTGGTTGTTTTGATATCCGTCATGGCGGAGTGGGCGGGGTTCTGGGGAGCGTGACGTCAGATGTTGACATTCAAACAACTTTTAGATTGGTTTCAGTCTGTCAGCCATGAAGAAAGTCCGTAACAAGGATTCAGTAATTTTAATAAAAATATCATCTCTGGAGTCACTAATGTTACTCAAGTAAAAGTGAAAATTAAGCTGATCTTATTCAAAATGTTACTCAATTAAATCCAACCATTTACTAACCTCTGCAAAACCAGGCTAAAAAAAAAAACAGCAGCAGAAAAGAGATTATAATCTTTCAAATAAAACTGAAAAGTAAAAAAGTAAATGAACATAAAACCAGAATTTGGGAAATAGTTTAGAAAGATAAGCAAGCTACAAATCAAAGCATATTCGTTCAAAAATAAAATAAAAAAATCCAGATGAATGAAGGGAGTTTTGCATTTAGAAATGTGTATTTGACTTCTTTTTGTGTTTTATGTTGTTGTACCTCATGAGGTTCAAAAATATAACTTTTCCACATTATTTTGAACTGAAAAGTTGAATTAAAATGGAATTTGCCTCAGAATATAATTTTTTTTTTAAGAAAAACATTTTGTTTATAAATGTACTTATTCAGCCTGAATAAGTAATAAATGAGGAATCAGTTGAATGACCCTCTTCATTCAGGTTAGGGACAGAAAAGAACACTGTGACATTACCGAAATATATCCACTTTCTGCAGCTCAAGCCATTAAAGCACTAAATAATAATCAGTGTGGTCAAGAATAAAAAGGATGCTAATAAATCAGGGTCAATTCTAGGAATAGCTTTATAGTCTGCGCTTCTTCCAAAGGATAAAACATGGTTGTAAAGATAATGGTTTGTCACTTTGACCCCAACAGCAGATAAGGACAGGAGGAGGAAAGACGGAGAGGAACCTTTTTAATCAAGTAGTTGGAGAAAAGAAGACATTCAGCAGATTTATGTCTTTATGTGCAGCAGTATTTCTGTTTTTAAATCTTCTTCCCAGTGAGAAGTCTCTTCCGTTGATGGATTTTTACTGCAAAACTCTTCAGGCGCTGGAGGAAAACCTCTCAACACAGATTTAGATTGTTTCCAAGATAAAACCTCGCCAGATACTGAGCTGGATCTCATCCTGGTTTTATATTCATTTCTGTCGTTTATCAGTAAAATGGAACAAAAATTAAAATTAAGATGGAAATGTTACAGAAGAAGAAGAAGAAGCTGTGATTAGATGGACCTTAAGAGAAATTAACAGAAATATAAAATAGTGGCTGCAACGAGCAGTAAGGCTTCCGTAACTAATTAATCGTTTATTCTGATGATTAATTGGATAAAAACAAAGGTTCATTCTACAGATTTTGAATTTATCCACTTAAGCCTTTTTATACAGAATCATAGGTTGAGTCTGTATACTCCAGTTAGTGATTAACTAACTACTAGATAAGTTGACGATTATATAAATAATCAATTAATTAAGATTATTCTGAATCAAATGTCCATTTTTGAGTCTGTATACTCTAATGATTAATCAATTACTAAATGAGTTGACAATTCTTTCAAAAATTGAATAATCATGATTAATCTGGACTAAACTGATATTTCTGAGTCTGTATTCTCCAGTTAGAGATTAACTACTAAATTAGTTGAAGATTTATTGAAATGATTGATTAATCACGATGAATCGTTTCAGCCATAACAAACTGTTTGTTTCTCAAAGCGGACAACACTGTGAAGTGAGACTTTAAGAAGAAGCTGCAGCATCAGTCGGCCGCTCAGAGCGGCTCTTCGCTGCAGGATTAAATTCTTTACAGACAGAAGCCAGAGGGGCGGCCGCGCCTCCTCTTACGTTCCTTTAGCTCCATATTTGAACTGACTTGTATTTCTGACCCGTTCACACTTCCTCTCACTCTGCATAGATCCCCTCCAGGTGCTCCCTTTCATTTTCATTTCCAACCTGTCTCTTTTTGATACGGGTCGTCTCCCCTGTACGATTACTTCACTCTTTCATTTTCTGCTGCTTTGGTCTCTTTTCTCAAATCACTCTGGGGAAGTTTTGCTTCTCTTTGTTTGATATTTGATTGTAGATTTTCAAACATCCCTCCCAGCCTCTTTCTCTTTTTTTTATTCTGCTTTAAAAACTAATTGAGAGGAACAAATCTGAAATGTTAGCCCAGTAAGAGAAAGACACGGGAATAAAACTGAAAAATAAGATTATAAAAGGAAAATGTATGTCAATCACATTCATACATCACTTTAAAATATTTATTAACCTCTGGATTTGATTTTTTCACGCCTCATGTTGGATCCTAAGGCCGATACATACCGATTAGAGTAAAACTGTAATTTTTACAATGAAAAAAGTTAATTTTGCCCTCAATTCATCTAAATAAAACAAGTTAGAGTCACAAATATCGCCTGACCTTTTGAAAAACAGACATCTTGTAATTTTTGACAAATATCTACTGTAGGAAATCTATTTTAATTTTTAAATTGAAACCACTTTATTCCCATTTTTAGGTTTTACTACAAGTAAAAACAAAACTTTTTCAAGAGGATGATTTCCTCATATGGGATGTTGATATTTTTACATCGTTTCCATCCTAATAAGAAAAATAAATTAAATAAAAATGGCGACTACTTTTACTTTTTTTCTTCACTGCAGATGCAGTGAAGAAAGGATGCTAAAATATAACTATTAATCTTAAAATAATAGTTGAAGGCTGATGTGCCTAAGCAGGGAATAAAAATAAGATTTTATTTTCTACCCAATAAGCTAAAAAGGATCTTGACAGTTTCTGTTTCTACATTAAAAAGTATTTTATTCCCACTGTGTTTAGACACATTGTCAAATGTTTTTCTCTTCCAGCCTTTCTGAGCTTGATGGCACATCAAAACGAGGGGATGATTTTATTCTAATGTTTCTCCCATGCTTCAGTGACAAACACAGAACATAATCGTGACTCATTTTTGATAACATTTCTGCAGAACATCAGCGCCGTCACAAACACAATCAAGAGAAAGCTGCAGATAGGTATGCATCTCTCCTCCTGGCAGTAAAAAAATTAAAAAAGAAGTGAATTCATCCCATTATCTGGACGAGTAATTGCTGTGTTTTTGTAATGGGCCTGTTCTCATTGTTCGCCAAATTATGGAGGACTGCTGTTCCCGCACATTAAAGCTAAAATAAATTGCAAATCATTTCAACAAAGAGGCGCTGATTGTGCTGCTGCTGCTTTGTCAGCTGATGGAGGATGGGTTTGTATTTAAACATGCTGGCTGGAGTCAGACGAGGTTTCTGCACTGGGAGGATGTGGACACAACATTTGGCACAGCAAACATTTGCCGAATGAGAGGACGGTAAGGCAGGAGTCCAGCAGATCAACCTGAACTGATGCTCATCTACGATCCGAACCAAAGGAAAACATTCAGATGATTACTTTCCTTTCCTGAGCCCCATGATGGCTGTGAAATGAGGTTCTACAGGAGCGCTTCGGCCCATTTTCTGACTCAAACTGAAGTGAACATCAGCCTCAGAGCTTTTCATCAAGCTGAATACCTCCTGTTTTTTTTTTTTACCTTCTGGAGAATGGCTGCTAAAAATTCACAGCGGCCTCTCTTGCTCCACAGAAATTTAATTTTACGTTTAGCTCAGAGGTACATAACATAATGTTAGGGGAAACCTACTCAATAGATCAGCAACTCTGGACTCACCTACTCTGTTCTCAATTTTTAAAAAAACATTTCTGCTCTTATTGCACCTCTGGTTTTCTGGAAAAGTGATCCGACTCAGCTGCATCTCCATTCAATGTTTGTATTTGTAAAAACTGCACAGTATTTCATGTTATATATTATGTTATTACTATCACTTTCATTGTTAATTATCTTTTTAAGTTCTTTTTTGTGTGCAGCATTTCAAATCTGGAACAAACTGTCAGAAAACTGCAAAACAGCCGAAACACAGAGTTCCTTTAAATCTAGAGTAAAAACCTGCCAGTTGCTTTTGAACCATAATAAATTAAACACTAACCAACTCATTTGACATGCACTGATGATTTTAACAACACTTGTAAAAAACAACATTGAAGTTTTAAAATGAGACAATTAATCACTAAAATGTTGACAATTATGTTTTGACAACAAAAAGCACTTTAAATTGCTGTCTTATAATCGATTACTCTTACAGTTTTATGGCGTAAACCACTTTGAACGGCATTGTTTCTCAAATCTGCAATACAAACAAACTTGATTGATAGATCAATCAATACATCTGAATTTCCCATTTGCAGGCAAATAAAGATACATATTTCTGTTTTATTCCAGTCTAATGCGGTTAAATTAGGATTAGATTTTTCCTTTTAAAGGAGAAGTGGCACCTGATTTTTGCTGTACAGCTAAAAATCAGCAGCAGAAAAACATAAACAGGTAAATAAGTGCTGAGTTTGCAAAGGGATTTAATATCTGTAATTTAACAATCCATAGTGAGTACAAGCCGGAATAATAAGCATATTCCTGTAAATTAGTTTTTTCCTGTCACTGGTGTAAAGAGTGATTATATATTTTGGTTTCAAATGAACTTATGGACATTTGCTTCACTTATTTGTCATTTATTTGCAGTTTTTAAAATCCTGACTTCAGTAATGTTGTAGCGTAAAATATTAAAATAATACTTGGATCTAAAACTCAACTCAAATTTCTGATGAAAAATCTTTGGAAGTTGGGATTCTGTTCTGTGCCAACATTAATAATTTAAAGCAAAACATTCTATTAGCAAAAAGACAAAACACATGAGAGACATGCATCATTAAGTTTCCGAATGCCACGTCACTGAATTACCTCCAGAAATGTGGAGTGGTCTAAACACAGCCCACGTTCACCCAGAGGAGCTTCCGTCAATAAGAACGAGTTTCCAATCAAACGCCCAGAGTGTGGTAAACATGCAAACACTCTGGGGGACACAACGAACACAGATGCACACGTGAATTTACTCTAAAATTAGAAAAGCGTGCAGACACGTGCTTCGGAGACACGATCAGAGAGGGAACGTTTAAAAAAGACGGAGCTGCCAATAATTCTCACATGTCAGTCAGTTCGGTTCGCTGATGTGCAAAACGAGAAATCTCCAAGGTGACCTGCTTCACCGATTCATCTGTCTGAGTCTGTCCACATTTATGTTGTTGTTTAGAGGAACGGAGGCATTTCTAACGTTCGATCCTCGGTTCAGGTAATTATGCTGCAATCCTGCATCATTTGGATTTTATATACAAACAGATTATGCATTTTAGTTGATAGAAAATCTCTTTAAATGAAGCTGAACTGAAAAGGTAGTTCAGGAAGAGTAGCCAAAAACTGCACTCAACTATGAGTAAAAAGTATTTAGTAAGAAGTTTACTCAAGTATTGAGAGTTGATCAAATTATCAATCATTTGATATTTAAACCTTACGTCATCAGATGGACTAAAATATAAGGTGGAAATTTTGGTATTTTAAGATCAAAAATTACAATAATTCAGACAAATAATAAAAAATAACAAAATTAAGCAAAAGAAAATGTTTCCAAATCAGTTTATTTCAATAAAAAACTTGTTAAACCTTAACAGTAACTGCAGGTGTGTGTCTGTCTGGTGAATCTTTGGTTAAACATGTTTGTTTTTCATTCAGTGGGTAGAAAATCCAGAAATGTTACTAAAATAAGAGCAGAGATACTTCATAAAAAAATATGAAAAAAGGTACAGAGTAGTGGAAATACTCCTAAAAGTATTTTTTTTTTCAAAAAAGTTACTCAAGTAAATTAAACTGAGTAAATGTAACTAATTACTACCCAAAGCTGTTTTATGGTATTATCCCACATCTTTTATCCTTTTAATTCAACTGTAGTTTGTTTAAGTAGCATTTTGATAAAAACAGAAGGAAAATTAAAATTCCTCCTGCATGTTGAAATCATCAGCAAAAGAAGAAAACTGCTTAATTCAAGGATCCATTAGCTCCATTCTCAGCAATGGAAACCACTAACCCATAAAAACATCCATCAAGGATAACTGATTAATTTTCCCCAAAGCGTCCCATGGAGCGGTTATTTTCCCAGAATAAATGCATCTGGATGCTGGAAGCTGCAGGAGGATTTACGTTTTCCATCGACAGGAGAGGATTCGTTTTTACAGAAAGAACATCAAGCTCATCAAATCATCAAAGTTTAGAGACGAAAATGAAGAAGAAAAGAAAAAAAGATCCTTTTCTGCACTTTTTGCTTTTTATAAGCAGCATATAACTGTTTTAACTGGAGAAGTTAAAATGTGTTGTGAGATTTTTATTAATTTCACCCAAAACAAGACCAGTTAAAACGGAGAGTAATAAAACTTTTAATAGAAATTCTATCCAAGAATTTAGTAAACGAAGCAAATACACAGAAAAGACTAAATGGAGTCCAAACTTTGTGAATAAACCAGAAAGGTGGTGATTCTGGGACATTCTTTACTTCAAACCGGATATCTTCAAATTGAATAGAAACTCAAGATTCATCCTGTGATTGGAGCATAGATTATAATCCAGTAATCTAATCTGTGTAAACTTTGACATTTAAATGTGAGAAACGAAAGGAAAAAACTAGCTGCAGTTGGTTCTAATGCCAGCAGAAAACGAAGAGACTAAGAAGTAATCTGCATTTATACATCACAACATGTTTTATTAACCTTCATCTGAGGCTTAATAAATGCAAAATTAAGTAAGAAATGTTATGTTATTGAATGTTGGGCAATAAAATGTTTACCTTTCTGTTTAAGATTGAAAATTAATTTGTTTATTTGCATCTTCTAATGCATTTCTTATTGCATATAAAAAAGTTTAAGCGGTTAAACTAAGAATTTGCACAATACGCCCGATTAGTCATCCAAATAACCAATAGAAATATCGATTACTAAATTATTGATAGTTGCAGCCCTAAATTATTTTGCATATTGTTTTGCAAAAGCTGAATGTTGTAGGCTAAATAATGAATAATAAATGTGTTTTAACAAACATTGTTGTTGAAGCTCTTGCATGTATTTATTTAAAAGTTTATTGCTAAAAAAGAATTAGGCAGCTCCATTAACTGAACCCGTGTTGCCACAGGGTTGCAGTGCATAAATATCAGGTTTTATTTATTAAAAATCAAAAGTTATTTAGCTGTGATATTTGCATCTGCAGTTCCAGCAGCAATGCAATTAACACAACGACTTGTGATTTTTCTCTAAAATCTGTTTAGAGATATTTTCATGCTTGCTCACGTTTATAAACAAACTATCATGAGAATTGTTATTGTAAGGAAGACAGTTAAGGAACGAGATAAAATGACAGAAACAAAAAAAAAAACCTAACTGAACAAAGAATCCAAAGCTGAGAAAACAAGAAAACTACGAGAAACTAAAGATACGAGTCAATAAGGGAAGACGAGGCAGTGGGAAGATCAATGGATAAGATCAGAGAAGCTAAGAGGAATTAAAAAACTGTTTGGTTGTTTGGAGGAAGAAAAAGAGAAACAGATGCATTTTAAAAGATTGTGAAAAAGAAAAGAGTTTACATCAGATCTATTCACTAGCTGAGTGACAAAAGAACAGAGCAGGAAAAGAGGAAGATGAAACTTAAGAAATGCAAAAAAGAAAATATTGACTGAAAAAATAAAGCAAAATGGAACAATACATGAAATAACAAAGCTGTGGACAGAGGTAAAAAAAATCATCAGTGATTTATGAGAAAGAAAAAGAGAAAGACGGAGTGAAATGGAGTCTGCAGTGGGATGAAGTGCACCACCTGTTTCATTCTGCTGCACAAAACAATCACACCCCGAGCACCTCCATCTATCCATCTATCTGAGAACGACAGAGTGAGTGGAGGAGGAAGACAAGGAGGGAAGGGATGGCTGCTAGAGAGAGAGAGAGAGCAACACTGAACTAAAAAAATCTCACCCACGCAGGTCACAGAGGAACAATTTCACAAATCCGAAAGAGGATTCTGAACTTTTACTCTCTCCTGTCCAGGCCTAAACCAGATCGAATGCACAAGCAGGACAGATTAAAGTGAAGGTGTGAGATCCGGACATTTTGCTTCATAATTTACTCATTTTTACAGCCAAAGTAGAGGAGATCTACTTACACTACTTAATAAATTACACTGGAAAAAGTCTTGCCAACTATTTGTGTCTAGTTTCTAGTGAAAACATAGTAATGCATTTCAAAAAAGACAAAATTTAAATGCAACTTTCCAGCAGGATATACGAGCTTGTTTCAAATCATCAACTCCTAAATATTGATAAAAAGTTCTAGTTATGCTGGTAGATAATGTCACATGAAAATATCCTAGAACTTTTAAGAAATTCTCGACTTAAAACTTAAAAAGTATTAGTTCCACTCATAAGACATTTTTCCCAGGTCATGAGTGACGTTATCTGCCAATATTTGGGAATTATTTACTTAAAATAAGCTCCTATATCTTACTGAAAAGTTATTTGTGAGTTAGTTTTGTCTCATTTCAAGTGCACTGAAATGTTTTCACTAGAAACTAGAATTAAAATAAGAAAGATTTTGTGTTTTTCCAGTGTAATTTGTTGTGATCTTTATCTCAAAGAAATTAGCGAATCTCCTCCACGCCAACTGTTCAGGAAAAACTGGAAACTCTCTCCAGACGGGGCGACCTCACTTTATAACCAACAGCACGGAGGTTTAGAAACTGAGTTTGGAAAAACTGAGATCTACAAGACAGACGACAGCTGAGAGAAAACCAGAGAGACTCTGAGCTGAGGTTTCCTGTCGAGTGTCAGTCAAACTGTGCAGCAGCGGGTCAAACGCAGGTCAACCTGTCACACTTACATGACGCCTATCAGAACCAATTTGGGGAAAATTACAAAACTAAATGCTTCAAATTTCAGTGTAAAATGACCACAAAGAACAGAAATGCTGGTAGAATCGACGTATTGCTGCGAACCCCAAAATAATTGGAAATAACCTCCAATCTGCCAATGCTGTGACTCTTCAACCAGTGTGTCCCGTTCGGTTGAAGTGAACTCTGGTGCAGTTTGAATGCAAGCAGACCAGAAACCGCTCCAACGCATGGCATTCTGGGTAAATACAACCAAAACAAAAATGATATTCTAGCTCTAGCAGGAGAAATGGTTCTTCGTCTTTTAACAAAGACAAAAAAAAAAAAATCCTACAATCGTTAAAATCTGTCGCTACTCCATTTTTTGTGAAGGAGGAAGTTGCGCTCAGTATCTTCTTCAGAGGTTTTTATGGTGCAGCGCCCCCACAGGCGAGGAGGTGAACAGATTTTTCAATTCTTTTGGTTTATTTGACACAATGCAGCGTGAAAGTGAAACGCAGCAGCTGAAAATGTAACATATGTTGCAATTTTCGTTTCCTATCAGCCCATCAGGTGTGAAAGCTCCCTAAGAAAGCAGAAATAGCCCTT
>NW_015114408.1:50061-66287 GCF_001443285.1 Poecilia latipinna | reverse complement strand
CAATGTCAAAGAAAAACATCTCTGCTGTTAACTTTTTAAATTTTGTCATGTGTTAATGTAGACGTTTATTAGCAGTAGAAATAAACCAGTATTTTTTAATATTCTGTTATTTTCTGACACCAAGATTTTTATTTTAAAGTGGAGGAAATGGTCTGCCTTTAAAACCGTCCACCAGGGTGTAATTGGGGTCTTTTTATTTTGTCTCAAGGAAACTTGTCAAGATTAGAGTCATATATAAAAGATGAGGTATGTCTCTCAATGCGGGAGCAGATGGTTTCACCACATTGCATCATATTTGGACCAAACTGACCTCACACCACTCCTTTAAATCCACAATTCAAATGAGAAAAAAGCTTAGGCAGTATATGGCTCCTTCAGCATGACGTCAGGCATCATGCTCCTGCTGGAGGGCAAAAAACTGCTGGTTGACAATGACAAGTATTGGTTTTAGCTGTTAAGCCAGATCTTAAATGCATGCCTGATATATTTAAAAGAAAAAGGGACAATGTTTTGCTACCAATTGTTAACACTATGACAACTAGATAATTCAGGAAAAAGTTTTAATTAAGAAAAAAATTGAGGGAAGTAAGATATCCTTGCTTGATTTTGTAGATGTGATGTTGAATTTGTTGTGCTTCAGTTCAGTTAAAAAGTAAAAAAGGCGACGTAAACACCAACTCTGACAGATCATCACTAAATTAGCTGTTAGCTTAGCTAAAAGCAGCGGTATGCTAATCTACCACAACTATCACTTATTAATATCGCAAAATAGACATCAAGCCTGAAAACATAAAACTGTAACGGACTGAATATTCTGTTCTTTTCTTTTTTGTGGGAAATGTTTGAATGTTTTTGGTGTTAAATCCTGACAGATATGGTGATGTTGTCAGTTACTATGGCAACGAGTCTGTGTGTAGCGTAGCCGACAACAGAAAGCGAGTAAAAAGTGGTTTTGAGTTGTTTTCTAACGGTTTTTTTCTTTTTCTTTTGCTTTGACGCACTGAAGTAAATCAATACCAACATACCGCGGCAGGGCGGCTGTGGACGGCGTGTACAAGAATCGTCTCCAGCTTTGTGCGCATGCGCAAAATTTCCGGACGTAAACAAAAGTCATGCAGCGTAAAATAACCAGATGGAAGAGGAGAAATGATTCGTCCGGGCAGCTCGTGTGTTCGCTGTTTACAGTCTACCAAACTCTCCGGGCTCCAGGTGCTTCCATTTCACATCCCTGTATTTCAGATGAAGAGTGAAGCAGCAGCCATCTGCTGTTAGCGTTCAGCAGTGCTGCAGCAGCAGCTGCAGCAGCTCAGATGAAGTCAAGCTGCAGGCGGCTGCAGAAGCATCGCTCTCAGAGCTGACAGATCACGTCCAAAACGGTGAAAATAGGCCCGAACGCCGAGAACTAGTCTGAAGCATTTTCTACTTTCCAGTTGACAGTTTTGAATCTATTATCCTGAGACAAGACTCAAATATGATCCGGTTCCCCCTGCAGTCAAACATCGTTCTTAGTGTGAAATTCTTGCTTCTCGCTGCACTCCGCGGAGCTAAGCCACAGCTTTCTTTTAAATCCCTTATTTAAACAAACATTCATGTCAGCGCCTTTTCTCAAAGAGATTTTTTTATCCGCCTTTGCTCTTTTTCATCACTTATTATTTCTTTCCCTGCCACACTGTTTCGCCTGTCTTTTGTTCTAACCCTTACAAAAACTAGTCAAGCGCTCAAAAGTGAGAATATGCTTGATAATGTTCACATTTTGAATTATTTAGCTCGTGGTGGGGAAGAGGAGGACGACAAACATGGTTCCTAACAGAATGGGACGATTTGAGTGCTAAATATCTGCAGATGCTGAGAAAACACATGATGAGGAAGTAAATAAAATCTTCCCATCTGGTTTCAGGCTTGACTTGGACCTTTTATTTTCTTTATGTAAAATGTACAGAACTTTTTTTTTTTTAAAGTTTCAGTGGTTTTTAGTGAAAACATCAGCCAAAAAAATATGGAAAAATATGCAATTTATGCAGCAAACTTCAACAAATTTGTGATTTCACTGAAACTAGAATTTTAACAGGTAGGATTTAAAAACTGAAAACGTTTTTCAGTGACCAGAGTTTATTCCTGCTGTTTGGCTGTGATGTCTCTCCCCCACCTGTTACTGCTCACTGCAGGTCAGCTGGCTGGAAAGAATGTTCCTATACTTTCAGTTTGCTTACAAGAAAAACAAATATGAATATTTGGAAATATTTCTGATTCACAAAAGATGAAAAATCATGATGTGAAACAAAGGAGTGGTCAATATTATGATTTAAGAAAGATGAGCTTTTTTGACTTAAGAAGTTATGTTTTAGCTTATATTGAATTTTTACTGTTTAAAGGGTATTACTTTGTGCAATGCCTGACAAAGTGCCATCACAGAGGTGCTTCATGTTCTAAAAGCTGGAGCAAACTCATTTTAAACAGCAGAACAAGCTATACAGCCACTTAAAATGACTACTAAAGTTACAGCGTGTTTATTCTGCATTTAATGAAGTTTTCTAATATTTTAAGTGAAAAAAGAGTAAATTTAAGGTTCTTAAAATTGGAGTTGTTTGTTTAAACACTCTGAACAGCAAAGAAACAGCAAAATAGACACTATATGCGTAGTTGTGTTTCCATAGCCATATAATTGTGCAAATTGAAATTACAAAGATAAATCTGCTTGATGAAAATACTGTCATTTAGAAACAAACACGTTTTTTTGCTAAAAGGTTTTTGTGCTAGGATGAGGTTGTTTTTTGACTGCATTTTGCAAAACTGTGATCAACAGACAGATGTTACTACTGGCGAAAACCACAAAGACGACAGGAAGTGGGAGGTGGATGATTTTTTTGTTTGTTTTCCTGACAATGAGCAGATGACTCCACCAAAGTTGTCATTCCAACGTGTTGAATTCATCACTCTTCTGTATAATTTACCTAAAACACCACCTACACAACCACTTAAAAGTAGGCGGGGCATGTCGTGTTAGCACTACAGCTGAATTATGAATACAATCTCATGTAACTGTTTATGTCCATGGCTGCCATTTTTTAAAATAACTTATTGCGAGAGCAAGCTTATTCACAAATAGTTTTAATTTCTTAAACAGAAACAGGTCTTCAATAAGTTTTGATTTGAAGTATAAAAACACAGCTGCCTATTAGTGACATCTGCACACAGTTACACTAAACCACACAGAGGGTTTAGTTTATCTTATTTTGAACATGCTTGGAAACAAACAAGTAAAAGAAAGAGAAAATGGCAATAATAATAGCTTAATTTATAAAGTGCTTATAAAGTGCTGAACATTTACAACGAGGTAAAAACTAAAAGAAGTGTAAACGTATTAAATGCAATCCCAGTGACTTATAATTTCAACAGCTAACATTTTCTGTAAAACTCCTCCCAAAGTACTTTGAAGCCAGAGAAAGTGCAGGAGTTTTATTCTTTTCTGATACTAAAGCGCATTAAGTAACAAAGTGCAGCTCCTCCCCCACCTGTTGCTACATTGTGCCAGTCAGCTGGAACAGATTTCTACTTTTTTTCCATGAAAAAGATCAATTTGAATATTTGAAAATATTTTCAATTGTTCTCTATTTTTTATTTATTCTGCAGGTCAAAATGCAAATACCCAGCAATAATAATAATAGCTTAATTTATAAAGTGCTTTCAAAGTGCTGAACATTTACAAGGAGGTAAAAATAAAAACAATACATTTAAAAACAAATAAATTACCAATAAGAGCAGTAAGAACAGTAGGTATTGTGGCGTCTTCAGCAATACGACTGATTTTATTACAAACTTCAGCACAACCAAATCACGAGGAAATCTTGGCCCAATCAGTGAAATCGCCGTTATCACTGGGCAGCTTCTCTTTTCCAGGGTTCTGGTCAACACAAAGTAAACGTCATCACATACCTATGCTCCAGATATAGACATGTTTAGGTCTCGGTGGCGGATCGACTGCTAGCGCGTCTGGAGTCCATGGATTAAATTTGTTTTTCAAACTCGGTGTATTTTGACGTGACTGTTCAAGCACTTCCAAAAACAAGTCATCCAGTATAAAATTAGGGAACGTAAATCAAAAATAAAACCATTATGTTAATTTATTTCCATATTAGTAGTAGGAAGAATTGCCACAAACAAATCAGGTTTTAAAATAGTTTTACTCAACGTTGCCAAACTTGCTACCAACAATTTGTTAAATGATAAAGAAAACAAATCTGCTGCTTTTGCACCACACAACTGCAGTGGCTTCAGAAGACTGTCCAAAAAATAAATGCACAATTCAGCAACTTTTGCTGTTATAAAATAATCAACAGTCTGTGTTGATTTTCCTCCTCAGCATCTCTCCTGAAGATTAAATAGCCAGGATAATTTTTCTGGTTGTTGTTATTCATTTTGCTGCAGGATGTTCATTTCCCAGATGTTATTGTTTGTGGGTGGCTGCGCCTGCAGTTAGGTCTTCCTTACATTTTAAAGAGGATTGTGTTTCCCTGCAGGTGGACAGACCGAGGGAACACTTAGGAAAAAAAAATTAAAAATAAAAAAAGCTGACGGAGGGTTTAATTTGCGGGGAAAACCCTTAGGCTTTATGACTCTGCGCGTTATGCGCTTCCAAAACCATGGGGGAGCTCAAACATTTTGCAGCTTTATCCATTTCTGTCTCCATCTTCATATAACGTGCACAAACGAGCACGCGCACACACACCCACACTGCAAATACAGCAGAAAGCTGCACCATCCTCTCCCTCTCTCTCTCTAACCGCACAAAGCCTCGTCATGCGCACCCAAAACGCACCAACGCGCAAGGCAGAGTCCATGGAGACCCACACAAACTCTGCGGGCCTCATACACAAACTGACGCGCACGCACTTCAGCTACACCCCCTCTTTTTCTCCTCAGCATTAGTCAATACATTCAGGATACATAAACCACCCACAGTCACCCAAAGCATCTCCCTTTCTCTCTCTCTCCCCTCTCAACCTGCAGCGACACCATCATCACTTTGAAAACCAGATCAGACCCAAACACTGGAGCTCTGTGATGAAAATAAACATGGATCCAGGTATGCACCATGTTTCAGGGCTTCATCTGCGTATGGAGAAGCTGCTCAACCTAAACAAGGGCATGATACGCAGCCAAACGGAACAAAAACAGCACATTTGCTTAAAAAAAGAAGAAAATAGCTAGCGAGCAAACAGACTAAAAACAAAAGTGAAATAAACTAACGCTAATCTTTTATTAAAGCCGTTTCATTATTGAAAACACACGATTTAAATGGTGGCCGTCGTTTAAATGTGGCACCATGACAGACAGCAGCTGCTGTTAATTGAGTCAATCAGGCTGAAGATGCTTACAGGTGTTTAATTCTCTCCGTGTGCGGCAGGGAAAGGTTTAGAGGGAGCCGTTAGGTGGTCCTTACCTGCTTCGGAGACTCTTTTTCTCCGTCTGTGAGCTGGAAAAAGAGCAGAAATTCACCGCGGAGCTCCTCCAAAATTAATGATTACTCCCCTCTCCGCTCGCGCGCCTCACGTGCGGCGCTTCTGCTCTGAATGCGTATCTGTCCGCGTTTCTTCCCCCCTCCACCACCTCTCCCTCTCTCTTTTTTTGTTTCTCTCGCGGGATTTCCACCTCCGTCTTCCTCTCCTCCTTCTTCTCCTTTAACTCCGCAGAATCAGCTCGTCCTCCTCGAGCCTGTCGAACCGAGACGGAGCGGCAGGAGACGCGTCTGCTCGCGCTGCTGATGCGGCTCCTCCGCGCGACCCATCGCGATGCCAGTGGCGGGAGGAAAATGATGGAAATGCGGGATAAATCCCAAATGAATCCCAACCCCAGAGCTACAGGTGACGGATCATTGGCTGTTTGGGAAATAAAAAATGAAAACCAGAGTGTTGGCTTTGGTTCCGGCTCCACAGAGTGGCATCTGTAACTGACTCTGGTTTAGGAAATACATCACTTCATGCACCTTTCTTCCTTCTCTCTCTCTCTCTCTCTCTCACAGCTCACTCAAGAAAAAAAAATCACTGGCAACATTTAAGCTTTCCAGCTATTCCAGTTAAAATGTTTTTTTTTCCCTGTTTCACATAAACAGAAGAAATTGGCTCCTTTATAAGTCATAAATTAGTTGACTATTGAATCTGGCTCTATATCCTATGTAGACTTTTTTTCTAGTGGGAGTTTCCTATTGGTCGGGTTTGAAAATCATTAGTGGAGCCTCCTGCTCAACCAACAAGAATACAGAAAGTGGTTTCTGGATGGTAAGTTGACAGAAGAATACTCGTCTTTTACAGCACCTACTGTACAGCTGATCAGGTGCTGGAGCTCAGCTTGGGTTGCTAGGTGATGGGCGGAACTCCCTTCGGGTTACTAGGCAACGGGTTTGGATTGCTAGGTGAGAGGCAGTGCCTTAACATTCTGAAGACTTTTAAAACAACTTGTTTTCTAGACACCAAAAAACATTGACTTATTGCCTTTTTCTTTTTTTTTTATTGCACTTGGGCTGTTTTTAGAAGCAGCAGAGACCCAAATGAAAGTACAAAAATGTCTAAAATGTGAATTTTGGACTGATGTCCCATTTAAGTTTGAGAATTTCCAAAACATTATGTAGTATGGGGGTTTTGTAACATCTTTGTAACAAAATACAAGGAAGGAACATATTGATTTGGCCTGGTTTGTTCCAATCAATTAGTAGAGCAAATGTACTTTACATTATTGTACAAGTTAATACTGGTTCTGATAGAAGCTCAGTTTGTTGCACATTGGATCTGCGCGGCAGTAGACCTGTCAAGATGCCTATGTTGACCACTATCTAGCTTTAAAGGTGGTAACAATGGGCACATAAGCAATACAGCATTGGAAGAAGGCGCCCTGGTTTGATGAATTTTGTTTTGTTTTACATCTTATGGATGACCTGGTTTATATTCCTCACTTAATTGGAGAGACACGGCACCAGGATAAACTTACGATACAAGACAAGCCTTTGGTGAAGCCTGCGGACATGTTGTGTCCTGCCATTACTTTGACGTCTACTACGTCACCATTGCTGCAGACCATCTGCATCTTTTCACAGGGATGTTATTTCTTGGTGGCTGCGGCCTCTTTGAGCAGAAAAAAAATATTCAGGAATGGTTTGAAGAGCAACAAAAGCAACTGCTGACTCCAACAAGTTTTTGGAACTGAACATAAGCTGAATATCCTGAACAAAGAAGACAAATCTCTCCTTGCAACTTGCAGGATTCAAAGGATCTTCTGCAGAGACATGTTGGTCCCCGGATAAAGCAGCACAACTTCAATAGTCTAATGGGGAACAGTGATGTTACTTACGCCTGATTGGTGTCCAAATGCTTTTTCGATCAGTCTGAAACATTTTGTTTCCTTCCTTCGTTTCTGAAGGAAGGAAAGTTTGCAGGGTTTTAATTCTTAGGTACAATGAAAGCATTTGTGATTTTTTTTTTCCTGACTTCTTGCCATGAGAAAAGGTTTATTACATACATGCAAGAGCTGTATTTACAGCGACTGGTCAAACATTATTTCAGCAGAAATAATGTTTTGCCATGACATTTTAGAAAATAAACTTGTCAAAAACAAATCTGTCACATCGTTCAGTCGTCTAGACGGATCAGAAAGTGTGACAAACACAGCGACCGGTTCCCGTCTGACATGCCAAGTCTCTGAAAGATCTTTGGTTTGAGTCATCACTGTTTTATTATGTTCCTGTCGGACACGTTTTAACTTACAGCAAACCAGTTTAATTTCAACGTTAGCACCTTTTCCAAAACATTCACAAGTGGACACTTAAGATTCCTTCTTCCTTCCCTGGAGTTACGTAATACTGAGGGCAGATTGATGCACTTACTGAGTGGAAAGGATCAGATCCAAACCAGTAGTAAACAGAGTGTAAGACTGATTTTACAGTCCGTGTTGAGCATGTTGACACCTGAGGACGACTTTTTCCAGACGGACTGTGGGTAAAACCAAATGTGATGGTGTTGTGTGTGTAACCGGATCCTTTCTGTGCCATGTTGGTTTTATTGAACAATTAGGGCCAGAACTTGGTTTTGTTAAGAGAATAAAAATAAAAACTTCTGGCTCGTTATATTCTCTTGTCCTCCCGGATTCAATGGTTCCATGCATGGAAACAAAAGCCACACAGAGATGACAGTCAACGCTCCACATCATACATTTTCAGAGTTTATTCTAACATTTAAAAGTATAAAACCACATTAACAGACACTTCAAACACACTAAAACAAACATTAATTTACCTGAGACAAATGGAAAAGAAGAAGGAAAAAAAGAAGGACGTGCAAACACGTCTGGAGAATTGGAAGAGCAAATCTAATTTGTTACTTCTGTGTAGAAAGTTTTATAGTAAAGGTATATTCTTGTCTTTAATTTATTCAAATAAGGTGTATCTTTGCTCATCCAACCAGGAGCTGTCTCTGTCCCTCTCTAAAGTTAGGAACTCCCTGCAAGTCACGATCTAAGGCCATTTGTCCCCATTATCTAAACAAAGTGGAAGCAGAGACTCTCCTGAACTCCTGCTGTTTTATGGCTTTTCACGGATCTGTGTGAAAAGCTGGAACTTCTCCTGATTGTTTCCCACACAGACAAAGGGCAGTTCAAAAGATCTTAGCAAACAATCTGCTGTAACTACAGGTAACATAAAGGTCAATAGGGCAGAATAAGTTATTAATCTGAAAACTATAATTAGGCTATTTCAATCAAGACATGTTAAGTTTTAAAGCTAGCATATTCTAAATTTATTTTCTTAACAGTTTCTCTATGAAAATGATGGTGTGTTGGTTTATTCTGACAAGAACAGCTTGCTCCAACTCCTACACAAAACAAAGCATGTAGCACAACTACAGCTAACTTTACAATCATTAGTTCGCTAAATATTCACATAAAGGAATTAATTTATATATTACAATGGTGATGATAACATAGAATAACTTAATAAACCTATAAACAAACTGGAGGGTTTTAAATAAAAAAAACAATAACACTCACCCCTTCTGGAAGACAACGTGACAAAGGGGAGGATCTAAAGGACACAAACTTTTTTTATTCACCAATTAGTGTATATACAACAAACAGACCGACAAAAAGCAAAAAAGGGGCATTGATCTACAAAATAATTAACCAGACAATAGAGCAAACAACAGCAATTAACCAAACAACAAGAAAAGAAAAGAACCAACCAAACAAGGAGGTATGCATTGAAATGGATACAGTCCAAACAAAAACGAAACAGAACATAATCAACTGGTGTCACAACAAAAGCAATGAAATTGTTTAAAATATGTGGATTAGGGTTTTGTTCTCCAGTTGTGGCAGTTATTTTCTAATTTGAATTAATATTTTTCTGTTCTCTAATATTGCTTGGTTAACCTAGCATCACAGATATTTTGGCTAGAGGTGGAAAAGAAGGAGAAAAAGAAAGCAAACAAAGAAATAAATATAAATATAGGATAACTAAAAAAAAAACACACAAAAAACCCCACTATGCCATTTAACAACAATACCACAGAAGAAGAAATAAAAAGAAGGGGGCTCCTGATTTTAAAGTCACACGGTTGTAACAATGACGGAGTTTTCAAAGGTAAAGGAACAATCTGGGGAAAAAAAATATGGACATTTTGTGTAATAATAACAAAAGAGAAATACAACCCAGTGACATGTGGTATCCAGTAAGCAGTGCTATTATTACACATTATATCTGCCAGGCAGAGTGAGACTATCACTCTATCCAGCTTTGCCATCCTATAACCACTGGTACCATCATTTATTTATTATTTATTTTTAACAGCTAACAATCTAACACCCCCTCAGGATGTCTAGACTGATCCAAATCACAGGTGGCCTAAAATTTCCATCATGCAGAAGGTAATCCATTCAAAAATAATGGTCATTACAGACTCCTGGGGCTCCCACTAACCTGACACTTCCTGTTCCGTTCGCCACATCATAAAATCAAATGACTTTAATCCTGTACATGTACTCTGTTACCCTCCACCGCCGTCCCTGCCGACCCGGTGGATTTGTTACCACGGATTTGCTCGACGGTCACACAGTGGGATCACTGGGATTGCTTTTAGATTGGTTCTCCCTGCGCTCAGCTTCAATAGAGAGACTGAGATCTGATAAATTACCAGCTCAAACCAACTCTGTGTTGGATTTCCAGCCAAGGAAAACTGGTCAGAAATGTATCTTGGCTTTTTATTAAAAGGTGAATAATTATATAACATTTTTAATAATTTTTTTTTTAAATAAAAAGAAATGGGTACACATGACTGTGGGGTGACTGACAATGCAGCATGTTTTGGTATTGATCCGATAACTAGTAAATTCAGGACCAATATCAGCAATACCAATACAATATTTAATATTTAACCACAATTTGATGTAATCAAACTTCTGACCTACTTTAGTAATTTTTGCAGCTTTTCGTTTGAATTATTCTTTTAAAAGCTAAAGATAAAAACAAAAATTTGAGTGGATTGTTTTCTAAACAAAGAAAGATATTAAACTCTGAGAGCAAATTTATGGTAGGTTAGAGAAACTACAATACAATAATAAAATTTCAAGAGGGGATAGACAAAAAGAGACAGATGCAGAAATACTTCCTATGTTCATGAAAAGTATAAAGTTAATGTCAGAGGAGGACATGACGAAGATCTACAGTAAAAACGTTGCTGACATGCGAGCGCACAAACATACACACAGCCTCTTTGGTTTCAGTACAAACTGACCCGGTTCGTCGCCTTGTTCCCGTCTCGGCTGCTACTGGTTCAGATATTCAAACAAAGCCATTTTCTGATTGGAGCGTGCCGGGACGGAGTCACATGATGACGCGATGATGTCATCAGAACCGACTGTTCTCTAATTTTGGTCAGAGGTTTTGTTTTCAGTGTTCTGATTATTTTATGTAGTTTGTATACTTTGATAAGAGTTTACTTGAGTTAGAAGTAATTGCTTAGTGTTTTTTTCTGGTTGTTTTTCTGGCACCGCAGGGGGTCAGTCTGAGTTTAGACTCCCAACAGGTCAAACTGAAGCTGACGGACTTTTGAGCTGCTGAAAATACTTTTTTTTTTTTTTTTTTTTGGTATATTTTTAAAACTTCTGACTACGCTGTACAATGTCTCCACCTTTTCTACCTGAAGATGAGCACAATAAACGCCATCTGAAGTGAACTAATGCATTGGCCTACCATCTTTTGTGTCCAAGTCCTAACAAATTCCCGCCACAGACACTAATCTTAGTTTTAACACTTTAAGGACGTGTTTTTGTTAGAACCCATACCTTATGCCGCTGAATTTTCCCTTTAAAATAAAGGCTGTTTATGTTTATATTCCTATTTTTTGCCTTGATTTAAAGTAACTCAGTTTTTCAGCAGTTTCGCAGTTTTCTTGAAGTGTGTTCCAGATTAGAGGAGCATGAAACCAGAACGAATCTGTGTGCAGAAACCAGCCGCTGCCGTATGAAACATTTTGTAAATGCACTGCCGATCTTATTGGACTGAACATAACGTTACTGTAAACGTTGGCTGATGCGTGTGTGTGTGTGTGTGCATTGCTGAGTACATGGGAACAGATGCGGTACATCATAACAGACACCTGGAGCCTGAGTCGCAGCTTCTGCCGTGGTCTGGACACAGCGTGCGCCTTTGCTGCGTTTTGTTCTGCCCGGTGTGGGGGAGTCTGTATCCATGGGACGCCTAATTCAATTACCGCAACATCATGAAGGGAGAAACGAAGCGCAGGGAAAGGAGGTGGAGTTCAACATGTAGGAAAGGAAAATGCAAGGAAGATGTGAGAGGAGAGGAGGCTGAAGGAGTAGAAGTGAATAAGCAGTAAGGGAGTGACAGGAAATGAAGAGAGAGGGATGGGAGAGGAGAGGAAGAACAGAGGGAGGGAGGGAGCGTCGTTCATCTGGATGAGTGTGTGACATTTTCCAGAACAGCGCCTTGTTCTAGTGAGAGAGTGTGTTTGTGAGGAATAGATTATTTTAGGCTTATCCAGCATCTACTGACACACACACTGCAAATATTTGAGATATGCTTCCATATAAGCTGAAGCAGAGACGACAGCCTGCATTTTAACAATGAACGAGGTAATAAGAGCGTATGCTGATCTTTATCTGCTCCAGCTCTGTTGGCTCCTCACACACACACACACACACACACACACACACACACACACACACACACACACACACAAGAACATGAAACATTTATCTGCATGAATCCTCACACTTCAGTATTCGCACAAAGATTCACACTGGATGCAAAAATCCTGCAGAGTTCAAAGAATTAAAATGAGCCGACTGCAGCGGGAGACGAGTCTGACAGATGAAAGTTTACTGTTGTTTGGACAAGATGCTCATTCTGGCAGGTCATTGCTTTCACATCAAGTTTGTTGTTTTTCAGTGCGATACTTTTGGATTTATTGGCAATCGGTTTGAAGGTTCTTCAGCAAAGTTTGACAATAATTTAAGAGGACAAAATGTCATCAGGTGTCAATTTTCTCTAATGACTTGATTAGAAGAAGCATTTTCGTCTCACTTAATGTAACCAAAACAATCAGAAATCACCTATTTTCTGTAAACATGTTAAAGGGAATTACTGACAACTTGAGCCACTTGAATAATTCACATACGCATCTTTTCTCTATGGGTGAGTTTTATTTATTATTATTATTTTTTGGTCTTTTGTCACTGGGAGGCTGAAACCAAACAATTCCTTCAAAATGTTATCACTTTGTTTTCAATACAGAAAAGATAAAATATATAACATAAAACAACAATAAATATAATTTATATTCATCTCTACTGCACAGCTTTCCGGTGATTTTAAAAATAAAGATGACTCCTATTAATTCAGATTGTCACGTTAAATTTCAAACGAGGTCTTAAAAACAGCTGGCACAAAAATTAAGTTAATATAAATTATATACTTTATTTGCACTCTTGCTAAATCCTAATTAATGACATATGAAAAAAATTTGGTGAATATTCTCAGAAATGCTGCTAACGTTCCTTCTTTGTATATTCAGGTGTTGATAATAGTGCCACCTACTGGCTCCACGTGAGTATTTCAGTACTCTACTAATAAAATATCTGTTTTAATTTAGGAAAATAAAAAAAAAATAACTAACATAAATGTGCAGGTTGAAGCATTAAATTGAATCCAATTTTTTTTTCTCAGAAGAAAAAAAAGAAAGAGGGTTGATGTTAGTACGTCACTGATTTGACTTTTTAGTAAATTGCTGGTTAATTGCTGAATAACCATTTTTATTCATATGGTTTTTATTCATATTAGTTTTCGGTATTTTCTCTTGCAAATTTTACGTTTTATTAATTTATTTTTTTGTTTTATCACTGACCTATCAGTAATGCTGTGATTGTTGTGAAGCACTCTGACCAGCTCAGGTTGTTATAAATGTGCTATAAAAACAAACTTTGATGATTGCAGTGGACTCTGTTTTGGACAATCTCTAAAATAAATCAAAACATCTCAGATAATGATAAGTTTGGGGTGATAACTAAAATTTCCAAACTTTTTAACGAGTACATCAGAAATCATTCCTTAATTAATGAAGCAAAACAGTTGGACTTTGATAAATGTGGTGTTTTTACATGTTTTGTTTAAGAAACGTCAGTTTTTCTCAATTCCCCAAATCGAACTCATTACAGCATTGAATGGATCAAAGAAAATACTGAGGAGGCAGAGACAAATGGAAATGTTTCCTGCCAAACTGCACAACAGCAAGCGACACGGTGGAGATGCACTAATCGATCGGATGGTGACAAGATTGATCTGATTTCACGGCGCCGTCTGACTGACGGCTCTCTCACATCTGACTCGGTGTCACAGCAGCACAGGAGATAAACACACACATCTTTCACCTCCAGCTCACTGACAAATTGGACATTTCGTGCTGCAGCAAAAGTAGATTTTTTTGTTTTACTGAAGGATAAAATTACGTCTCATGAAAGAAATGGGATTGTGAATTGAATCAGTTTGTCTTTCACATCGTTGCAACATGAAGACAATAAGACAGAATCAAATTAGAAAACCTGAAATGAGTTTGATAAATCACATGCTGCTGCTGCTGATGGGCTGCACAGAGCCAGACTCTGACACTTTGGCTTTTCTGCAACACTTTTTTTATTTTATTTTGAGCTTTGATTTTTGCGTTTTCCTCCCCCTGATGCTGATGGAAATCTCTAAACTTCTCATCAATCTGCATCTTTCCCTGCTGCAGAGTGAATAATGACTTTAAACAGAGGATTTGCAGATTAAATGTTTCAAGACAAAAATCAGACAAAGTGTTTCACTGTGCAGATCAAACCAACAGAGGTAAGTTCAATGATAATTTCTCTTATGTAATAATAAACATTTGTTTATTTTAATCATAAATGGTTAGGAAAATAAAAATATTCAGTGAAATGATTTGACTTCAGTAATCAGCTTTTAAACATAGAAGCTAATGCTCATGTGTACATTTAAGCTTAAAATGATTTATATCACTAACAGATTTAAGGTTTGAATCATCGTTTTGTTTTACCAGTGACCTCTGACCTCAACGTCAGCAGTCTAAGCGGAGAACCAGAGATTAGGGTGATGGTGTGGAGGGCTTTCTGCAACAGTTTTAAATTAGATCAATTCAAATTTGAAATCGAGGTTTAAAACTTGGACTCTATTAATCTGACTTTTATTAGAGGAAAACAAATCGAGTTCCTCTGAAGCTGGCAGATTTAAAACAAATGATCGTTTTAAAGATTTAGATTAGAAAGGATTTGAAAAATGTAACCAAAGATGAAGGATTTAAGCAGAGTGAGGAAATAAGACACTTCCATCTCTGTTAGCTGCTCCTTTCGCCTGAGCTTTTTACCAGATTAACGTCTTATCCTGCTGCTGCCTACCTGAGTCTATTTTATCCGTCTGCGAGAGCGAAAGGCGTTTGATCACAGCGGTGGGGAGGAGGATTATTTCCATCTGCTGAATATGTTCACTTCTGCAGAGACAGAGGGCACAGACTGATGAAACGAAGAGAAAAGGCTGAGCTGATAACAGAGGGAAGGAATAAAACAGGAGAGATAAGTGGCTGAAACGCGCCAGCACAGAAAGAGACGCTCAGGTTTATTCCCATCCAAATGTCTTGGAGCCAGAAATTAAAAAAAAAAAAAAAAAAGTATATTTACTGAGTTTCCTGCTTCGCTGCCGGAGCTGAAGCCTGGAAGAGTCGCTTTAGGTTGGCATCTGTTGGGAAAAATGTGGGAAGGGAAATTAAAATTAGATTTTTATACTCTGAGGGACGTGAAAAGAAGGTTAGAGCGCATCAGCCCTCAGGTTCAAGGCCCCTAGAGACAGAAAAACATCTTATATTTCATTTCTATTTCTCATATTCCACCATGTATGAGGAATAATCAGCTATAAACAGACTTAAATAATCAAACCAGCTAACAGCTTTACACCAGTTAGCATCTCTAACTGCCTGACATGTTTACTTATCGCTTCTGCTCAGGCTCCAATAATGAATTAGACAAGGTGAATTGAAAATCACTGCTATGTTAATTTGGTCATTTTAATTTTTAATATGAAGCATTTGTACATTTTATTCCAGATAGTGACTGACAAGCCCTTCAAGATCTTTCAGTGTTGGTGAAACAAACTAAACGCTCCACTTTCCTTAAAGCTTCCTCTCTTTTCTTTTTACTTTTCCATGCTCCATTTACATCAACGTTTCACATATCGGCATGATAAAACTCAAGTGAAACCATTTTTAGCTATATTCTGCACATATCTGAGGGTTTTAGGATGTCTTTTCCATTATTATGTATTTAATAAGTGATAATGAGAGACATGGTGGAACATGTGGAGCGGTTCTGACCATCCTGAACGTCCCGGGTTTGGACTCCAGCCTGAGTCTGTTTTCATGTTCTCCCTGTGAATGTGGGAGTTTCCTCCAGATACTCCAAGTTAAAAGATGTGCATGTCACATTAATGTCGTAGTGACCTGTCAGCCTCTTTAAATGGCTTTTCTGCCAATAACTTTAACAATCTTAGAGGTTTTCACAAATCAAATGGCATCATGGGAGTTTAACCCTCCTGTTGTCCTCGGGCCAAAATGACCCCCCCCTGTGTTAACACCCCCCCCCCCCCCCTCCCACAAAAAAAAAATAAATAAAAAAACAAAAAAATA
>NW_015114408.1:21727-47030 GCF_001443285.1 Poecilia latipinna | reverse complement strand
GTGTTTCCCCCCCCTTTTCCCCCCGGGCAAAAATCCCCCCCCCCTTTTTAACCCCCCCCCCCCCAAAAAAAAAAAAAAAAAAAAATCCACTAAAAAATCCACTAATCCACTAGATTGGCCCAAACAATAGAAAAAGTTAAATGTTGCTTTTATTCACATTTCCATGTAAGCTGTAGAAAAACAGGTACAAAGATGGTCTTCAGGTCAAAATGACCTCTGAGGCAAATAGAGTTGAAATAAAAGTCACAGAGTTATTTACAAACCACAGAATGTTACAAAGTTTTAGTTGTGTCTTAGATCAATCAGTAGCAGAAGTGAACAAGGCGAATCAGGTGGTGTTCTCTTCAGAAGACCACCTGATATTTCCTGAGGTTATAAAGGTCCTGCATAACAGGACCCCGAATTGTGTCTGTGCTGAAGCCATGACTGTGCGTTATAACACTGAAGAGGCTTTAGAGGTGATTTTCTCACATCCAGGAAGACAGCTCTGATTCAGAAGAGGAAGTGGAGGATGTATACGGAGAAGAAGATTTCACAAATATGGAGACAGCTGGAAAAAGATGGATGAGATTGACCTGCAGGTCTACTTAGGGCTGCTAACCCTAGCAGGTGTATGCAGGTCCTGAGGTGAGGCTGCAGCTGGTCTATGGGATGCAGAGAGTGGAAGGCCAATTTTCATAGCCACAATGCCACTCAAACTCTTTCACATCTACTCAAGACTGATACGATTTGATGAATCAAGACCAGCAAGACGTGTGACAGGCAAACTTGCAGCCATAAGAGAGGAAAGGGACAAGTGGGTGGAGCGGTTGCCCTGCCTCTACAATCCAGGGCCTGACGTAACAGAGGATGAGCAACTGGTTCCATTTAGAGGTAATCTGTTTTCATATTTGCAATAAAAGTGATTTTCACTATTGATTTCTTTGACTGTTTTCTGTGACACTGATACTAATCACTGATGCTAATGTCTTTTGTCCAAAGGTCGTTGTCCTTTCCGGCAGTATATGCCCAGCAAGCCAGCAAAATATGGGATCAAGTCATGGGTGGCTTGCGATGCCAAATCAAGCCATGCTTGGAAAATGCAAATCTATACTGGGAAGTCGACCAGTGGACGCCCAGAGAAGAACCAGAGGGACTGAGGGGGAATAAAAATGCATTCAAAACTCCTTTTTGCACATTTTGTCTTTTCTTAAGCTATAGAAATTCAAGTGGAGAGGGAAAACTCAAGTATTCACACATTTTGTGGTGAATGACAATATGCAAGATGAAATTTGGTGTTTAAAATTCAGTTAAGCTGTTTATATGTTCAGTGGAGACGGGTCATTTTGTATACAGAAAATGACAACAGGAGGGTTAAATGATCAGCAAGCGTTCTTCTTCTGTGAAGTTAAATGTGAGTTATAGACCTTTTTATCTTTTTTTTTCCCAAGGAATAATTGCATTAAATTTCTACAACATAATGACAGCAGCAGTAAGATCTGTTGGCTTTGTTTATCTTTTCAACAGTTTGCAAACAGTACATAATTTTCTACAAAAACTCCAAACCCATAGGAGACAATATATTGTTTACAAATGTATTTTTTTCTTAATTTAAGGACCTACAACTAAAAATAAAATGGTGATTCTTAAAAAAAAATCATAAATTTGCAACTATAGTTATTTATCAAAAATAATATGGATTTTTAAAAGGTCAAATTCCCAAAGGGAAATTAAATGTTTTTGTCCTGGCATGTAGCATTCATGACTCTAAAGTTTTATTTTTCTGAACTGAGGGCAAAATTGTGTAGAAAAGCATAATTTATCATTTCACAGGACAAAAGCAGTTTCTCTTTGAGAAGCTTGACCTTATTTTAATTTATTTAAGCTGTATTTAGTCAGATGACTTAGTGAGGGTAGATTCTTGTTTACAACAACGATCTGGTGGGAAGGGAAGAAAACAGAAGATAAAGCAGGATAATGAACATTCAGCATCGAATCTCACACTGATTAGTTATGGATTATTCAATTAAAATGAAATGAAAGGATTAACCTTCAGGATGATGTATTTGTCTCAGAGTCCAGTGCAGCTCAATGTGTCTTCATATAAACTGAAGCAGCAGATATTTACAGATATTAGCTCAATACTTTTCCTTTTTGGAGAAAAGGTCAAAGTTCACAGATTGATTCATGTCATGAATCATGGTAAAAGAGTCATAAATTAACAAAAAATAAATAAAAAGACCCATAACTCCAACCCAAAAAGAAAAACTACATTTTGAAGCTACTACATTGTTTTTATTTATTGGAAATATTGCTCAAATGTGCAGAAGAATAACCAATAACAATAAAAACATTAGAAATCTTTTTGAGTATGTATTAACTGATGAGACTCAGTTGTTGAAAATCCATGTCTGTATATGAAGGATCCAGTTTCCAACACAAACACCAGATGGCAACAAAATATCATGAAAATGCTGCACACTTGTTGGTTTGATGCTCCTTCTCCAAATGCAGACGATTACAGAGACGAATCTTTGCTCAAGGATCATTATGAGCAATAAATGTGAGATATATATATATATATATATATATATATATATATATATATCTGTATTTATATAAGCATTAAGTTTACTCTGTGTGAGAACAGATGGTTTACTTCCTGTTGGTTTGCAGCATTCGCTCCTCTTGTGACGTTTGCCAACGTTGTCATTGACTTCGCAGCAGTTTGTCATAATGAGCATTCATGTAGCGACAGTGGAAGAAACCTCCATCAGAACCAGAACCAGAACCAGTCTAAGTGATTCTGGTCCTGTTTAAAGAAACAGGTGAACTTATAATCATCCATATATGGTCGTCCCTTCCTGTTCTCCTGTGTGACTAAAGTCTTTATTTTAGAAAAGTAATTCTTAAAGATTTAAGTTTTCTGACTCTAAGTAGGACCATAAATGCACTCTAATTTGGTTTAAGTTTTGTATTAAAATGTTTTGATAAGTTTTAATTTGATCAATTTTGTAATATATCTGCACTGGTGTGACACAACCAAAATGAGCTAAATTATTAACCTTATTTTTTTGTGCATACAAGTTTGTGCATTATTATAGCATTGTGTTTTTTGCCCTACAGCTGTTTTTATTTTATTCAATGTTGCTTCCTCTTTTTTTAAAGGTACAAAAGGGAAGTCATTCACTTACATCACCAGCAGCACTTCAGAAGTCAAGCAGCTCTGACAGATGATTTATAGGGTTTCTGGCAGCTGCCTTGTCTGCCGTCTCATCTCTCTGTCCTCCAGCCTCACTTCACAAACCCCTACTGCACCCATCAACACTCAGGGACTCGTCCTGCAGACAGGAGCGGTTGACTGTAGCAGTATGTTGCACAGTTACAAGTTGGTAGTTAAAAACCCAGCATGCACTTTTTTTTTTTGGATAAAATACAAAACAATGACTGAAATAATGTTGATTTAAAAGCTGCACCTGTTTTAGAACACATGGCGGAACGTCATAAATATGAAAAACTTTTCACCAACGCTGCAACTTTTCGCTGTAAATGCAGTAAGCAGTCTCGTGTGCACACGACACCAAGTGACGACATGCTTCATGACGAGTGAAGTACGCCGACGTACGTCAGAATACTTAATTTACTTTTCGCTGTAAATGCAGTAAGCCGTCTGCTTTCTGGAACAATGAGCTGTCTTGTGTTGTGGTGTGCAGCAGGGTAAGAAAACCCCTCCTTCAGCTGGTTTTATATTAAGACATGCAGGCAAGAAGGAAGGTACAAGTGGGAGGGTCTTCAGTCTCTGAATATAAACTTCAGCTTATGCTTTGTTGACCCAGATGAAGAATCCATTCTTCATCTTTGGCCTGCATCTAAATAAATGATCCAGTCAGATTAAAGGTAAGGACGTCGTGTTTCTTTGCCTCTTTCTCTGAAAACTTTTAATTTAACTGCATATAAAACTACATATTAAAGAGGCAGTTCAGGATTTTAGAAGTGAATTTCTGTTTACAGTGGATATAAAGTCTGCGAGGGCATCTCCTGTGCACAGCCCTCTTCAGATCACCCCACAGATGTTCGAAGGGATTCAGGTCTGGACTTTGGCTAGGCCTTTCCACAGCCTTAATCTTATTCCGGTGAAGCCATTCTGTTGTTGATTTAGATGTGTGCTTTGGGTCATTGTCATTTCTAACAGAAGGCCGAAGGTTTTGTGCCACCACTGACTGATATTTGGAACTGTTCATAACTAAGGCGCCGGTTGAAGCTGGAGCATTACAGCCCCAAAGCATGATGCTGCCACCACCATGCTTCACTGTAGGCATGGTGTTCTTCTGGTGACGAGCAGTGTTGTTTTTGTGCCAAATATACCTTTTGGAATTATGTCCAAAAAGTTAAACCTTGGTTTCATCAGACCATAACACATTTTTCCACATGTGTTTGGGAGATTTTAGATGCGTTATTGCAAATTTAAGCCAGGCTTTGATGTGTTTCTTTGAAAGATAAGGCTCCCGTCTTGCCACCCTACCCCACAGCCCAGACATATGAAGACGACGGGAGACTGTTGTCACATGTACTGGACAGCCAGAACTTGCCAGAAATTCTTGCAGCTCCTTCAGTGTTGCTGTCGGCCTCTTGGCAGCCTCCCTGACCAGTTTCCCTCTTTTCTTATCATCAATGTTGGACGGGCGTCCTGTTCTTGGTGATGTCACTGTTATGCCATGTTTTCTCCATTTGATGATGACAGTGGAAATTGTTTTGTAGCCTTCACCTGACTGATATCTTTGGATAATGAGATCCCTCTGATGCTGTGATAGCTCTTTGCAGACCATGGCTCGTGTCGGATGATGTGGCTACAGAAAGCCTTCTAGAACAGCTGAACTTCATCAGAGGCACTTTAATTGGTGACAGGTGTGTGCTGACTCCAATTTAACATGAGTTTGAATGTAGTTGGTTACATCTGAACACAGCCCCGGTTCTAAAAGGATGTGCACACGTAAGCAACCACATCATCTCAGTTCCTTAGTTTTATTTCACCTCTGTGAAAGATTTCTGTTTGTTTTTTCCAATTGCATTGTAGAGGTTATAGGTCACATTAAAGGTGGAAAAAGTTGTGAAAGTGTTTGTCTTGCTGTCATTTTTTTCACAAAAACCTGGCATTTGAACAGAGGAGTGTAGACCTTTTATATCCACTGTAAATGTTATGAGCAGTCAATATTTATGCATCCCAAAAACAACAATAACCTTAAAAATTGTAAAAAGAAAAAACGCTATAGAAATGCCATTTTATTAAGGAGCCTTAGTCAAATTCGCAGTAACTCAGTTTAGGATAAAAGTTGAAAGAAACAAGCTTGAAATATGTCCAACTGTGTGCAAAAATATAAAATGTTCAAAATCTAAAGCAAAATATAAACATAAATTGACTTTTCAGTCATAATTAAAGGTGCAGTCTGCAACTTTTAGACTCTATTTTACATATTGGTTGAAATGTTTACGATGTTGTGACAGTATGGTATGAGACAGACAATCTGCAAAAATAAAATTCAAGCTCCTCTGCCTTCTCTCAGTAGAAACTAGAAACAACCAATCAGAGTGAAGAGGCGGGTCTTAGCATTTTCAATCACTGTCCATGTGGTGCTGCTCATTCCCCACCCCTTGTTGTCTGCTACAATGCAGCTAGCTTATCCTGTTGTTAGTCCTCAGAATAATTAGTGTAACCGCCAATGACAACGGTTGTTTCTCCGCCCTTAGCACTTTTAGCAGCACATAATCACATTGATTGACAGCGCTAAGACCCTCCCCCCTCACTATAATTGGTTATTTTTGGCGTTGTATTTTTTGAGATGGCAATACCAAAGAATTTTATAGAAAATTCTTTAATAGAAAATCATTTCTTTTAAATTCTGAATTTAATAGAAATCCTATTAAATTTTTGTAAAATTTAAGGTAAATTTTATGGAATTAAATTGAATTTAATATAATTAAATTCTATTAAAATTGACAGAATTTAAATTTTAATAGAATTAAAAAAAGCTCAGGGAGAAGGTGGAGGAGATTGATCTTTTCACAGACTATTTCATATTAAACTGCCACAACATGGTGACAGTTTAATATATATAAAAAATAGTTTTTATAGAAGTTACACGCTGCACCTTTAAGATTCCCACTTAAACATCTGACGTCTTGTTCTCTCCCAGATATGGAAAACTCTTCTTTCAACAGCTCCCATCTGTCCTACAGCGAATGCATCATGACCAGACCCAGCGACTTCATCTACACCACCTTCATCGCCATCAATGTCTTCCTCTTCCTCCCGCTCTTCATCTCTGTTCTCTACCACGGAGTCCAGCAGTGGTGGAAGAACTGCTCCTTCAGCGTGGGTCACTCGGACTGCTTCACCTGCCACTTGGTCGTCATGGAGCTGATCGGCGTGTGCGGGTGCATCATCTCCTTTGGCGGTATCTACGGCAACGAAAAAACAGTGGTAAAGGCAGGAACTGTTCTGTTTTCCTTCACCTGGCTCGGAGAAGGGTTCTTCCTCATCTTGACGTGTGTGGAGCACTACCTGGCGGTCGTTCATCCCATCAAATATCTCAGCCTGAAGAACAAAAGAGGGATAAAAATCAGGAATGTAGTGCTCTTCTGTGTTTGGCTGCTTTGTTTAGTAGGACTGGGTTTGGCAGTGAAGGACTACTACTTCGTCATAGACTGCAGCGTTGTAATATTGACCTTAACCACGGTGCCATACTGCAGCATCTCAGCGCTCCGTGTTTTGTCCAAGTCAGGCCCAGGTGAGCCGGGCAGGGACAGAGTGGACCAGTCAAAGGAGAGGGCTTTCTACACTATCGTGACCATACTGGGAGCATTGACCCTGAGGTTGTCTTGGAATGTTATTTTTATTGTTTGTACTTTAAAACATTTCCATGCAAACTGCATCATGATGACATGTGAAGCTTTGTTTAACCTGCCGTGCACTTTGGTGTTGCCTCTGCTTTTTCTCCAAAGAGCAGGGAAATTGGTTTGTTGGGAGAGAATTGTTATTGAAGATTTTTACATTTAAATAATCAATTAGAGTTAAAGATGAAGCCAAGTCAAAAAGTCAGAAAGGTTTACCATCTAGAAAGCATCAAACATCCCAATGAATAAATCCAGTGGTGTTTTATTTTTGTTGATGGTGTTTCTATTATGCCATTTATCCAAATACAACACAGTCTCCTGTGTGCATTGGCATAAATTTACATCTTTTATCATCTTTTGACCTACTGCCTATTGACCTTTTGTCAATTAATCACTCGAGGCGTCATGATGGACGTCAGAAATGAGGATCGGGAATATTGAAAACAACCTAAATTGTTTTAAAAGGTTGTTTTTGCCAGTTTATTCATGGCTTCTTCTTGTTCTAGTGAAGCCAATTTGTCTGTGAACGTAACATACCTTGTTGGGGCTCATAGACAGCAGTATCTAAAAGCTTGAAACAGCTAGCTTAGAAACCGATCCGTACCTCAGTACCTTGATCAAATTACCGACTTTGTCTGAATTCAGGCCACATTATTTATGTCACTATGCCATAAATAATGGCTATGCCTTTAAACCGGAGCAGCCTTAAAAACGGTCAGAAGACGAAATGCTAACCATGTTTTCCCCGTACATGCTAGGCTACATGATGGTAGGTCGTTGTTTCCATGGTTACTGTTACTGCAATAACAAAAGACTTTTAATTGAACCATTTCTGTTTTTTGTAGTTTTATGAAAATATTTCAATGTGAATATATTTAGTGATGCATTATTATTATTATTATTATTATTATTATTATTATTATTATTATTATTATTATTATTTTAGCTGGAGCAACGGCCATATGAATGTAATCATGTAGATATTTTTCTGTAGAACATAAATGCAAGTTAGGCCTATATTTGTGGATTTTTTTCTTAGAGCAGATCTAAAATATTTTCAAGAAAACTAAAACTCAGGAAGCTGAAATTCTTCCCTACAATGCTAATTGACACGCTATTGGCTGGCATTTATGAAGCAGCCAATCCAAGAGCGACATTATATTTTTCTTGGTGCTGATTGGCTGAAACCCAAAGAGCAAATATATTGTTAGTGCCAAGACTTTTCCAGTGTGAATGTTAATACATATTTAAATAAATTTTCTATTCTAACTCACTACTTATTACCTATAAAAATAGTGAGTTATAATTGTTTTTAGAGGGGATCTTTAGTATTCATGGTATTTAGATATTTGTGGGCAACTTTGTTCCCTTTATTTTTAAAACATTTTGACTTTATTCCCATGCAGCTTTATTCTTGTGATGTTATAACTTTTCTCATAATTTTATGATTTCATCCTCATAATTTTATTTTTTAATATTTTTTTTATAGTTTTGTGTCATGTTTTTGACTTAAAGACAAACATGAGAAACTTCTAAAGTTGGTGCAAGAAATACTTCTGCGAAATAAAATTCACTGGGAACAAATGTAATGTGATGCTTTTTTTCTAGTCTCATCTCAAGAAATAGAAAATGTTTGAACCCTGAAAGTAACAAGTTTTCATGTTGTCACTTTCAACACACTCTTGTTCTACTTCCTTCATCAGCTCCACAGTGATAGTCTATGAAGTCTATGAAACTTGCACGGATTTTTATCCATCACTTTTAACTCGTGTATATATATGCACTCAAAAGTATTCATACCCCTGACAGATTAACATTAAGTTATTTTCATTCAGTAAAGTTAATTCTGATGAGGCAAATGTTTAATTATTTTCATTTAAAATAAAATTGTTTTTAACACCCTCCTCAAAAATAAATAGAAACATACTTATTGACATTACTGCAATCAAACCCTTTGGTATAATTATTCACACCATTTTTACATGTTTACACTTTTATTTTGATGATTTAATTTGGTGAAGATCTCCATGTTTTTCATGTTGAAAGGCCTCTTTGCCATCACCCTAATTTTTAGCTCTATATGCAGATTCTCCATCGGGTTCAAACTGAGCCACGCTAATAGTCTTAGTTTCAATCAGATGAACATATTTAAGTTAAAAAAAATCTAAATATAACTGGGGTACAAATAATTTTAGGCTTAACTTTACAGTATCTAACTTCCTGCTTGTATAGGTAAATATTTCCATTGCTAAGTGAGAAAATCCATCTAATTGCAGGGCATCATTAGCACGTTTCCATTAGTGTTAGTTGCACAACAAGAAAAGGTTCTGCACATGTGTTTTATGTGCAGGCTGAAACTGCAGGTTATTTTTAACAGTTGTTCTGAGAAATAGGAAATGTTTTTTTCACTCTATTCTTAGACGCCAATCTCAGGCCACATCTTCTGCTGAAAGTCAAATGCGTAACTTTAACCAACCTCAAAGCTAAGCCTTAATTTGGCATCGAGTGCAGAGCAGAAACTTAAGTTAGAAAGAAAATTCAGAATTTTTTTTTTCCTGTTTGGTTTTCTGCTGGAAAAGAATCAACTGAGGAAAAAAGGTAAAAACTTCATGTTTAATAACGTCTTTGTCAGCAAACCTACAAGCTAATTTAACACATTATGGAGAGAGAAAGAGGAGTTCTGGGAAAGTATTTGAAGGTACTTTAACTCCTGGATTACTTTGTTTGTACTATTTCAAAAGTTACAAAGTATTTTCAACAAGCAAGTGTAAACATTCTATACCAAACTCAAAATAACTTGTCATAATTTTGACTCCAAATGGTCAGTACTTTACTCCTTTGTGTTAAAAATATGTTTTCCTGACTCCTGTGTCCAGATTGACAAAAATATGAGATTTTGCTGTAAGATAAGGAGTCTAATATTGATGTATCATTTGTCAGCATTTCCTTGTACAACAATCCAACTGAATTTGGCTTGTAATGTTAGTTAAGCCAGTTATAGTCAGATAATGTCATTTATCTCCCTATAAATGATATTATCTGGCAAAGAAGATTTAAAAACATGTTAAAAAAAACAAAACCAAGCCCAAATCAGAAAAAAATAATAAAAAAAGTAACAAAACTAGAAACTGTCACAGGGAGGGAAAAACTTAAACAGGAATCAGAATCCATAATGTTGTCATAACAGACATTAGGGATTCATCATCACAATGAATCTCAGCTGTGAGGGAAGTGAAGCTGAGAGACTGAAGGAAAGAATGATTAAAAAAAGAATAACATACGAATTTCCAAAGAGCTCAGAAAGCTGCAGAGTGACTTACAAAACAACTCAAGATGAGGCTGAATAAAATAAAGAAACTAAAAAACAGGAATAACAAAGAAGGAAGTGAACCGACCACTGAGCTCAAGAGATCATAACCAAAAGCAAAAGAGGAACTAGATGTTAGAAACACTAAAAACTAGAGAATGAATCGAACACTAAACACTTCAAGTAATTAAAGAAAAAGTAAAGATGGTTGATTTTGACCAAATTAAAATGAGAAAATACTGAAAGTACAAAGCCAACATGAGTTGATGTTAACTTCTTCAATGACAGAACTAACCAGATAAGTGTTGTTTTATATCATAATATATTCACATGCTCTGTCTGCATTGATGAAGCTTCATTCACCTGCATTACCTGAGTCTTTGAAAAGGTTTACCATGGGAATGAAGCTAATTAGCATTAGCTAGTAACGCTTTACCACTCAGAAACATTATGTTTCTATAATACTGAAATTTAGACCTAAATTCAAAAGTCAAGTGGTTAATAGTTGTACCATACGTTCACCTGACTAAATACAAATATTTTAAAATTAAATAGAAGAACCAGAGCTACTGCAGTGTGTGCAGAGCATTTTAAGCTAGCAAAGTTGAAAAAAAAAAAAAAACAGAGCTGTTTTTATTTAGACTGGAGTCACGATAAAGATCCGTATAAAAGAATCAAATCGTTTGGGAACGTCACACCACTACTAAACTTAGCTAAAGCTGTGATAAACACTAATGTGTTCACTTTGCATTTGACAGGATAAATTAAAGTTTTTCTGCCAGGATCTGGATGGACAGCAGTGGTTTTATATTTTAGGACCACCAAGAGAAGAAATGTTGGCAAACTCTTCCTCTTCCAATGACTCCCATCCTGTCCTGTCCTACAGCCAGTGCCTCTTCACCAGGCCCAGCTCCTTCATTTACACCGCATTTATCGGCATCAACGTTGTTCTCTTCCTCCCTCTGTTCATCTTCATTCTCTGCTATGGCTTCAAACAATGGTGGAGGAATCGCTCAGCATCGGCTGTGAGCAACTCGGACCTCTTCACCTACCACATGGTCGTCATGGAGATCGTCGGCGTCACCGGGTGCGTGATCTCCTTCGGAGGACTCTACGGTGCAGAGATAAACGCAGTCAAAGTGGGGACGGTTCTGTTTTCTTTCACCTGGTATGGAGAGGGATTGTTCCAGAACCTCACCTGCGTGGAGCACTTCCTGGCTGTCGTCTACCCCATCGCCTACCTGAGGCTGAGAAACAAAGACGGGATCCGGATCCGGAACGTCACCATTGGCTGCGTTTGGCTGCTCTGCTTTGTGGGGCTGGGTTTGGCTGTAAAGGACAATTACATCATCATGGATTCCTGCATCATAATACTGACCGTAACTGTCACTCCTTACTGCTGCCTTTCTGTTCTGTGGGTTTTGAATCAACAAGGAACATGGCAGGAGAGAGTGGACCAGTCAAAGCAGAGGGCGTTTTACACTGTGGTAGCCATACTGGGCGTGCTAATCCTGAGGTTAGCTTGGAGTATAATTTGGATTTTTAATCTCATACGAGCAAATACTAATTGTGTTGTGATGACGTGTGAGGTTTTGTTTAACCTGCCCAGTACGTTGGTGTTACCTTTGCTTTTTCTGCAAAGAGCAGGAAAATTAGCATGTTGGAAGAAAGACGATGATGATGATTAAGAGCATATGGAGCCCCCTACTGGACATGGAGAAAAGGTTTTATTTTGCATTACCTCGCAATAAATTAGGAAATACAGTCTGGTCTATTTTGTACACAGTCAAAAATGTTAATTTAAAATTGCAAAAATATATATGCATTTAAAAAGCCTCAGTGAAAACATATTCTCAACTCTTTGGTGCAAAAAAACTGAAAATCGATGAATTCACTGCATGTTTATGTCTGTTTGTGAAAGGCTGAGATGGAACAGCTCATGAAAACTACCAACACAAAAAAGACACTATCAAAACTTTATTACCACAGAGTGAAAACAACTCAGAAATAGTCCAAATAGTTTGGATGTATTTATTTCTTTCTTTCATTCTTGTGGAAAGTTTCTGTTTATATCTTAGAAGGGAGATGGAAAGCTCACATTTGGCCTGTTTGTGTTTGCATTTTGCACAATAGGTCTGTGGTTCATTTCTATCCTTAATATAGAGATATAAAACTTCAGATATCTCGCAAACGAGATATTAACATACATGCAAAAACCTCACAAAACCTCATATAACTACAGAAGTACGATGGCCACCGGTAAGAAAGACTTTCAGTATCCAGTTATGCTGCATGAACTGATCGGTAAATTATTGACAGAGAATGCAAAAGAGGGGGTGGAGTATCCCTCCTGTCCTCTAGGGGGCTCTGTAAGATCATATTGCAAAGGTAAGAGAATCTAAATGGATTAATGGATGGAGAATCTTAAGTAACGTTCAGAGGGTTCAGTTTCTGAATCCATTGGTTGTTTTACACCAAACAAGTTTAGAAAATCTTGAGCTCTTCAATTATGTAGTAAAAGTTACATATTATGTGTTATTGCACAGATTTTAGATAAATGTTATAAGGTATTTCCCGTGTTGTAAATGTCTCCATAATGTACAGTATTTTATTCTTACTTCTGTTTTTATATTTTCATTTTTGCATAAATCTACATTTTTTTGACTTTCAAAAAATTAAATAAAGTAGAAACTACAAGTATGTATCAGAAATTAAGTGTTAACAAAAGTTGACCCGTTGTAGACAATTTGTATAATATAAATATTGAAGATTTTACTTAATTAACTTTGCTTTTCAGTTTTTTCACCAGCCATTATATGCATCTGTTCAGGCAAAAGAATGTATTTATTGTTATTTTTGTATATTATAAATGTAAACACACTGATGTTGATATTTTACATGTCATGGAAATCTGTCAGAAGATTTATGCATCTCCATCACATTAATGCATTGAACAATTTGTCACTTTATCCACATAGCATCATTTGTTTAATGCAAATAAACTGCATTTGAATTGAATCAAGAGGGGAAGCGAAAAACTCACCAAGTGCCTGATTTCAGCCGAGAGAAAGACGAGGAGCGGTGACAAACACTGAGAAGGTTGGTTTATTTTTCTTCAACAGGAACGCAGAATTTGTACAATATTTTTTCTCATCATACAATCATAATATGCTTAAGAGTGGCAATAAAAGATTATATAAAAAGTAGGTTAGGTAGATGATTATTTAGAAAAAATAGAACAGATGAAAAAATTAACACTGTAATGCATCAAAAAATCATATATCCAACATGAATCAATAGCTACAAAAATAAACTAGACTTCTGGCTGTTTTTGGATCTAGTAGTAAAGGTGAAAGGTCAGTTTTAGCTGAAAGTACAAAAGAAACACTGAATAAATGGTAAAAATGAGATAATTAAAGCATCACCTGCAGTATTCCAGATATTTGAGTCTGAATGCGTAATTCTGACCCTATGTGGATCAGAGAGAATCCACAGTAAATTCACATTTTAAACTCTTGAATCCAGTTTTTGTTTTTAGGCAGTTCTCTGGATGCACAATATATCGGCACCAACATTGGTATCGGCTGATATCAGTCATTTTTTAACAAATTGTTCTCGGTCCAGTAAATGAAAGTGGGCCGATATAAACAACTGATATTTAATTTATCTGTTTCTGGTTGTTGGTTTTTTTCCTCAAAGATGTCAAAACTGTTATGAAGTCTATATAGTTTAGGTAAATATTGGTTATCGGCCATAACAGCAATATTAATATCAGAAAGTATCAGATCGATATCGGACCAAATTTTCTTATTGGTGCTTCCCTAGTTGTAACGTCATTACATGGTTAAAAAAATCCCACAAATTCAAGAGGAAACAGTGTTGTGTCTGTAAGTGAGTTTGCTCTAGAGTTGAAGGACTGAAGGCACTGTTCAGGTTTGGAACCTCTCAACCTGGAGTGTCGGCCAGAATAAAACTCAGGACCGGATTCAGCTCTGGACCAGATGTTAGGGTGAGGTGCAGCAGATGTTTCAATGAAGACACCAGGCAGGATCCTTTAACTGTTCTGCATTCCAACTGTATTACAGATCTTTGATCCAGTTGAACATGGATGGGCATACATGTGTGTCTATACGAAGGTGTGTGTGTGTGTGTGTGTGTGTGCGAGTGTGTGTGGTTTCCTAGAATAAACAAAAATACAGAAAATAAATACATAAATAAAATAATGCCATTATACCTTAGATAAACTAAGAAGGAAATAGATAAAACAGAGTTAAGCTCAACCTCAAAATCAATATTAATAAGCAAACTAAGGCAAGTTAACTCCACAGTTAATAATCATGCCTCTACTCCAAAGTAGATATGTATGTTCAGCACAATGCTCTATAATACACACGTAGCAGATAGCTCGGACTTAGCAACAGATGAAAAAATAGCAAACGCATAAACTTCAAGTCACTCATTTAGCTGCAGTAAACACTCAAATATTGCAACTTACTCATCAATGAAGCAAACTTATAAGGACAACACACATATCTTGCAAGTCTTTCCCACGTGTTAGCGCAGTGGTTTGGTTACACAACTTCCCCACCAGATATCAGCCACGTTGCTTAGGCAAGGTGATGACATCTTTGATTATGAAATCCCTGCATTCTAAAGTTTTAACATGTCAACAGTTTTGTCTGTTCTTCTTCTAGGTAAGATGCCGCCTTCCTCTCCGTCTCATAATGAAACCACTCTTCATCCTCAGCTTTTCCAGACTAGCGACTTCATCCATTCGTACATGAAGTGCCTCGTCTCCAGACCCTCCGCCATCATCTTCCTCACGTTTATCATCGCCACCGTCTGCCTCCACCTCCCTCTCTCTGTGTTCATCCTCCATCAGTGGAAAAAACGCTCCTGCTCCTCATCAGCGCCGACGAGTCACTCTGACTGCTTTACCTTTCACCTGGCCAGCATGGAGCTGGTTGGAGTCCTTGGTTACGTTCTGACTTTCTGCACCATTTGCCAGGTGGAAATGCCTGGCTTGTTGGAAGCAGGGGTTCTTCTTTCCACCTACAAGTGGTTTGGAGAGGTGTTATTTCATATACTGATGTGTACGGAGCGCTACCTGGCTGTCGTTCACCCCATCGTGTATCTGAAGCTGAGGAATGGAAGATGGATCGGAATCAGAAACGTCGTTCTTGGTTTCATCTGGCTGCTTTGCCTTTTAGGAAAAGCAGCCAGCAAAAAAAAAAGGAAAAGCAAAAAAGCAAAAATTCACTTTTGGTAAAAGTGAATTTTTTCATCATCACAAATTACTGCTTGTTGGTCTTTTCTGTGTCAGTTGTTTCCTTTTGTAACTTTTCCGTGTTGAGGGTTTTGATGCGTCCAGGCCCGGGGCAGCAGGGTGGGGGCAGGGAGCGGGTGGACCAGTCAAAGCGGAGGGCGTTCTTTACCATTCTGACCATACTGGGAACACTGGTGTTGAGGTTTGCTTGGGGCCTCTTCTGGGCTGTGCTGTATTCAGGAGAAAGTTCTGACTGTATCCAAATGACCATTGATGTTTGGCTCAACCTGCCCAGCAGTCTGGTTGTGCCTCTGCTCTTTCTGCTCAGAACCAGTGAATGTGTGTGTTGTAAGAAAAACACCCAGTGAGTGAGATGGCAGCATTTACCTCAACTACACTGAAAAAACATCAAATATTACCAAGTATTTTTAGTCTAGTTTCTAGTGCATGTACCTTAGTACACTTGGAATAAGACAAAACTAACTTACAAGAATCTTTTCAACAAGTTACAGAAGCTTCACTGTAAAAACAAAACAAAAAAAGTATCTAATTTAAGAATTTTACCATATTGATACGGATTTTAACGTATCAATATGGTAAAACACGTATTTATGTGGTAAAATTCTGTGGCTGCCAGAATTTTATTGCCTAATTACAGATTTTACCGCATTTATTTATACAGTAAAATCCGTATAAATATGGTAAAATCTGTACTTATTCAGTAAAATACTGGCCAGTATTTTTGCCATAATTTACAGTGTTATAAGTAAATAATTCCTTAATATTGACAAAAAGTACTAGTTGTATTTGCATATAATTTTACACATAACAAGACAATTTCCCAAGTGATCTGATACTTTTTCCATCAATATTAAGGCGTTATTTACTTGAAACAAGCTCCTTTTCCTGCTGATAAGTTACTTTTATGTCAGTTGTGTCTTAATTCAAATGTACTAAGACATTTGTGCTGGAAACTGAACAAAAATATTTGGTAAAATTGAGTGTTTTTGCAGTGTAGGTCAGCCTTGCATAAGCAACTGCTTCCTGTATGTGTTTGTGTTTGGATGTGTTCACCATTTGTGCATAAATAATCTGTTTGATCAATTCAAATAAAAAAGCACACATATTTTAAGTACTGTGTTCAAAGCAAGCAAAGATATTTGAACATACAGACTATTAGTTGTCCTGTTCTGTTTTTTACCTGCTCAATAAAAATACTAATAAAGTCAGTAACTCACTTCCTGTGTGTTTTGTGCTTTTCTTAAGTTTATTTTTATATTTTATTTGTGTTTTAGCATTACTTTGCTATCCACTGTTGTTGATATTTTCTTCTTCTGTAGTTTTGCAGAAAAACTTTGCAGGAAGGAAATGCAGGAAGCTGTTATGTTTTGCACATGTACATTAGCTTTTCCTGTTTTCTTAGATTTCTATGTCTGTTTTTTGCATATCTGTTTTTTTCTGCTTACATGATAACGACACTGGGGGGTTTTTGAACCATTGCGGTCTGGAAGCTGTTCTCAATTCAACGTTTTCATATAAATGTTCCTGACTACTCACTTACCTGATGATAGGATGAATTTAACCATTTTATTCATGTCCGCAATGTGAGAAAAGTTTAAAATGACTTATAAAAATCTAATTCTTTGATCCCAAGCTCTACTTTGTTGGACTGTAGACGGTGTGTTTGTTCCATGTTTCCCAAGGTTCTTCAGCCAAACGTTTACATTTTTTTTCTTTTAAAGTGGAAACGTAATGCAGCAGAGGTTTTATTTGACTGACAGCAACGACTGAAGGCAGTGTCCATGTTTATTCACAGTACTGAAAGTGTAAGGAAATATGTAAAATTGATGTGATATTGGTAAATATCGGTTATCGGCCCAAATTTTCATATTGGCAAATCAATACTGAACAGGTTTGGTGAGAAGCAGCGACATAATGAGAAGTGATGAAGGAAATTTAACAGTGACAACATCAAGAGGCCAGGCAAAACCTCCTCCAATGAATAAAGTGACTTAAACAGCAGAAGCTTCATTTAAAGATCATTTGAATTAGTAGTTTTACTGTTTAATTTGAGAAAAATTTCGAACTTCAAAACTGTAATATTTAGAAAAAATCGAGGAAAGACACAATGTGTTCCTTTTAGCATAATTTAATGTAAAGCGCCCCCTGCTGGAGGAAACATTTTGAAGCAGGATGCAATGCATTTAATTTAAATTTAAAGGCCACGTTTACTTGGGTTAAGTGTGCAAATCTCTCAGTGGATTCATACATCTTCATCACATGCACAGAGTTTGTCATTTTACTTATGATCTATATGGAAAGTTTATGTTAATGCAAATGAGCCGGATTTGAATTGGATGTTAAGTAACAGAGAGGCCGAGCTGCAGGTTTCATCCAGCTGCTGGTCCAGGAGACGGAAAAGGAGCAGCGGAGCTTTTAAACACCAAGAAGGTCAGTCTGTTGGTATCAGGGATTAGAAAAGCAACATAATCTGACTAAAACCCAAATGTTTTCCTCATATAACATGAGAGTATATTGTGATTAAAGGAACTGAAAGTCTCTTGAAATGACATAAATTTGTTCTATAGCTACAAAAACTTATTCAGTCTAAATATAAAACAGAAATCTTGATGAGTCGATATTAGCTGATATGCTTATTGTAACAAATAAATGCCACAATGCAGGGGCGCAACTACATATTATTCAGGTGGATGAGAAAACATAAATAAAGCTACATTTGCGTTTTAATGGCTGTATTTTGGTTTTTCTTCTAGATGTTGATGAACGTTTCTTCATCCGCTCCTCTTCCTCCCTCCTCCCCGCTCCTGTCTGACTACCTGATCTGCCTCAGCTCCAGACCGACCTCCACCGTGTTTCTTCTGTTCGTCATCCTCTACGTCTGTCTTCACCTCCCGCTCTCTGCGTTCATACTCCATCATGGCCTCCAGCACTGGAAAAAGCCCTCTTCCTCCTTCTCCTCCTCCTCCTCAGTCAGTCACTGTGACTGCTTCACCTACCACCTGGCCGGCATGGAGCTCGTCGGCATCACCGGTTACATCCTCGCCTGCTTTGCCATCTACATGGACGACGCTCTGCAGGTTTTACGAAGCGGGACGTTGCTGTACTGCGTCACCTGGTTTGGAGAAATGTGCTTCCACATTCTGACGTGTGCGGAGCGCTACCTGGCCGTGGTTCACCCCATAATGTACCTGAAGCTGAGAAGCAGAAGATGGATCAGAACCAGAAACGTCGTCGCCGCCGTCGTTTGGGTGCTTTGCCTGTTTTGGGTTATTTTGGTTTTACTCAGATTATTTGTGCACTTAAATTTATGCCTCGTCATATTGTCTCTGGTAGTTGTTTCCTTTTGTAATCTTTCAGTTTTGGGCGCATTGATGCATCCAGGTCCAGGTGAGCAGGATGGGGGCAGGGAGCGGGCGGACCAGTCAAAGCAGAGGGCGTTCTACACCATTCTGGCCATACTGGGAACACTGGTGTTGAGGTTTGCTTGGGGTCTCTTTTGGACGGTGGTGTATTTGTCAGAGGGGGACACCGACTGTGTCACAATGACCATTGATGTTTGGTTTAATCTGCCCAGCAGTCTGGTGTTGCCACTGCTGTTTGTGCACAGAAAGGGAAGATTTCTGTTTTGGAAAAAGGTTTCCCATCAGCTAGAGCCACACTGAGAGAGGAAAAGGAATAAAATCACAAGAATAAACTCATAGAATTACATCTGAAATGAATTAAAATCTCAAAGCAAAATATATATTAAAAATAAAGTTCTAAGAGAAGAAAGTGTGACGAGACTTTTACATTTTTCTTTTATTAGTTTTTGATGTCTTTTGTTCTTATTTTATACAATTAGATGTTTCCAGAAGTGAGAATAAATCAGCAAAACTTGAAACTGATCAGTCCTGCCTTCTGTTTTTCCTCTCAAACTGCTTTTATTTTGAATTTTTATTCTTATTGGACAAGATATTAAATGCTAACGCCGGGGTGTCCACAGTGTGGGTCCATTTGTGGCCCTTGGAACGATTTTCTTCATAATTCAAGAATGCAAATGTTTTGTCTGTCCTTCTGATTGCTTATTTTCTTGTTTTTAAAAGTAAATAAATTGAATCAAAAATCAAATCAAATGGCTTAACTTGACACAAAATGTTCAGGTTGCAGGTTTTTGTTCTGGATTTAATTTCTTTTAGCAGTAAAAACAAAACATCCAGTGACATTTACTGAAATGCACTGGATGTTTATTAAATGCCAAAATGATTTAATAAACTAAGCAACAGTGACCCGTATCTGGATCTTGTTGTTGAAAAGAGACAAAAAAATCTAGAAATATGTGATCAACCTGAAAACTGGTTTGTTTTTGTTTAATCTGGGAAACCTGCAAGAACATTTCAGGTTTAAATCTACAATGATTAATTCATTAAAATAATATGTGCTTGGTGTCTTGCTGAGAAGGTAAAAATAAAAACAAAAAAGTATATTTTGGAACAGAATAATTTCAACTTGACATTTTTGGCCTTAATGTCAAAACGTTTGTGTGCGAATGCAAGAGAGAGATATGAAATAAAATAAAACACTCTGTAAACAACAGTATAATGTGTTTGCTATAATATCCTAACCTCTGTGTTCACAGTCATGACAAATGGCTCATGTGATCCATGTTTGTCCATGACATGCATGCTGTTGGTCGTCTGTCTTTGAATCCACTTGACGTGTCAATTTGTTAATGCAAATAAAGAATATTTGAATGAAATATTGAAAACAGAGATGAAGGGAGAAGCAGCAGATTTTCACCAGCAGTTCATCCAGCAGACAGAAAGAGAGACGGGAACGATAAGAAGGTTGGTTTTATTATGAAATTCTCCTATTTTAGGTCACATCTGTGCAGAAAGGTAAATTACTGCAATGTTTACATATTTTTATTCATATACAAACAGGTTCCAGGTAGAAATACTCTTATAATCGAGTAATTGCCTGATGTTTAAAAGAAAAAGACAAAATGTTTGTATATTTATAAGAAACTAAACAACAATATTAATTTAGAAAAGTGCTCAGCTATCATCATTTAGTTGTGATTCGTGTGTGCTGCGTTTATTATAATCTTTTTTATTATTTTTATTAAATTTTATCTTTGTACTGTGGACCATCTTGTGTATGGACTAAAGATGAAACGGGGTCATCTGCATCGGTGGTTCTGTGGTTTAATCTGTTTTCCTTTGAAAGCAAGAAACTTTCCAAAAAGCTGAAGAATATTTTAAATCAGTTTTATTTTAAGACTCCGTAATAGAAATACATTTGTCTTCTGTCTTACAGTCTTTGTTAATTTTGGCGTCTCTTGGTTGAGTTTTATGAATTTTTTTCTGTATTTTGAATTGTTTTTCTGTTGTATTTTATATTTTTTTTTTGAGAATATTGTTCCAACTTGGAAAAAAAACAAAACTATAAGCAGAACAGCAGTCACATGTTTTATCCTTTATTTTATTTCCCTTTGGGATCAACAAAGTATTTTAAATTTGACCTTAATGCTTCATTGTGACATCAGTGACATAAACATTTGTTAAACTTTGACATGACCGTTTGAAAACTCTCAAACACAACGTGATTCTGTGTGCTTGCACTAAGTGCTGCCTATTCCCACAAAACACAGAGCACCAGCCGCACTCGGCTCCTACAGACTAGCGGCGGCAGCAATTAGCAAACACCTGATTAAACTGCTGAACTCATCATACGACCTTCTTCTCTGCCCAACATCCCTAAGAAAGGCTGTAAATGGCATAATGGAGGAACACCATTGTGATTACATGCTGAAGGCGTCATGTTGGAAAGAGCAGAAACTTCTTAAAGAGACAGAACCCTAATTTCAATTCGTCAAATTGCAAAGTAAACTTTTTAAGGTCATTTTTGACACATGCAGCATTTTGCTCTAAAATGATACTGTGTGGCTGGAAAATACACAATTCTGGCCCTTTAAGACTGTAAATTACATGTAAACTCTTGTACTGCTTTATGTTCTCCTCCAGGTGTGATGGCATCGTCTTCGTCCTACAATGAAACTGAGTTTGATCCTCAAGGTTTCTCAGTGTTCACCTTCTTGTCTACCTACCTGACCTGCATCGTCTCCAGACCGACCTCCTCCATCTTCATCTCGTACATCATCATCACGGCGTCTCTCCACCTTCCTCTCTCTCTGTTCATCCTTTATAAGGGCTTACAGCAGCTGAACAAACGCTCGTCTTCCTCAGCCCTGAGTCACTTTGACTGCTTCACCTTCCACCTGGCCAGCATGGAGCTGATTGGGGTCGTTGGTTGTGTCCTTACGTTCTGTGGTATTTACAGGAGAGAAGTGGGTAAAGTATTAGAGGTAGGGACCCTGATGTTCACCTTCACGTGGTTTGGAGAGCTGCTCTTCCACCTCCTGACATGTTTGGAGCGCTACCTGGCTGCTGTTCATCCCATCTTATATCTAAACCTGAGAGAGAGAAGCTGGATCAGAATCAGAAATACGATCACCGGCTGCGTCTGGCTGCTTTCCTTTCTCCTGGTCAGCTTTGTCAGCGCCAAGCTGTTTTTCATTGTTAACTTTAGCTCCCTGGTTTTATCTGTAGCAGTCGTGTCCTTTTGCAACCTTTCTGTTTTGAACGTTTTGGTTCGTCCCAGGCTGGGGGAGCAGGCGGGCCAGTCAAAGAAACGGGCGTTTTACACCATCATGGCCGTCCTGGCGGCGCTGCTGCTGAGATTTGCTTTTGGGGTCTGTTGGGTTGTGATCTTTGTGTTCGGACAGAACAACTGCGTGACGATGACGATCGACGGTTGGTTCAATCTGCCCAGCAGTCTGGTGTTACAGACGCTGTTTCTGCTCAGGACAGGAAGTTTAGTGTGTAAGAGGAATATTTAATGGCGGCCATGTTGATACTTACTGTGTGGGTTGTAGGTTTGCTTTACAAAGCTGCTGGACCAAGATTGTGGGATTAACTCTCACACTACTTGACATCATTAAACACTGTTGATGCTGCAGCTGCTGCTGACTGTTTAGTACCTGAGTTACTACGGCAGTTTTATGTTGTTTTGATGTATTTCTTAAAGGTGTGTCTTTGTGTTTTCCTTTGTAACTGCTGTCTGTGAATAAAAAAATACCTCTTTACTTACATAAATGGCACCATGTCCATCGCATCTCTACTTTGTCTTTAAAAAAACACTTTGCATGTTTTTATTTTGACACCATAGGCGCCTTTTAATGCAGCTATTGTAAGTCGTGGACTTTAAATCTGAAAAAACACAAACAAAGTCACTTTTTTGTGTATTTTTAGTGATCTACTTAAAGACTGGTTTCTTTTAATGATTGTTCATGATTGTAGCAGCTTTAGAAAAAAATAGAAAAAGAACATTTTAGAAATTAACATTTATATGCTGAGCTGTATCTGTCAATATAAAAGTGAATAAATAAAAGGTTTAGTTTGTACAACTGTGGCCTATTTATTTTATTAAACTAGAATTTGTATGCAATCCAGGTGTGATGTATAATGATATTTAATAAACTGAAGTGTTTATTTGTTGCAGTAACTCCATCACTAATTAAGCAATTGATAAAAAATATCATAATTATGACTTAGATATTGGCCATTGTAACACAAAACAACTTTGACAATATTCCCAAATGTTTATTGTACTTATTTAACATGTAATTCTTCCCTTTTTCTTTAAATGTATCTAAGTTGATCTAGAACAAATTCTCATTTTAAACAATGACCAGTTCAGAAAAATGAACATCATGCAACCAAATATCATACAGCAGCAGGCAGAAAAATAAACAAATAAATATAATAAATAAGTAAATAAATATAGAGCCATATTCGTACTGACTAAACGGACTATGATATCGTCACATTTCTAAAATATTGGCCTAAGTAATTTTGTTGTCAGAAGTAATTTTGCCCAAAAGGTTAAAAAAATAAATACATTTTAAAATCTTTCCAGCAGCAAAATGGAACAGAAAATGATCTACAAACTCTTGGGGTCGTCACAGCGATTAATTTATCAGAGAGTAAAATGCAAATATTGTTGGAAATATTGATGAATGATCAAAGAGTTTTGGCAAAAATAATTTTACAGATGAATTTATACAACTTCATTAATCTGCATGTATGAAGTAATGACCAGTTTATAATGTTAATTGTAGCAAGAAGTGTAAAAAGGAATCTGCATGTCAGCTGGAACCCAGAGTTCTGATCTGACCCGAATCAGGGCTACTGATGCTAGCAACTAGCAACAATGCTAAAGTTAGCTAAGATGTAGTAACACGTGGGTTAGCATAGCATGTTGACTACCAGTAACTGCATATATTAAAGTATGAGCTGAAATTAGCGTAAATGCTAAGGTTAGCTGAGATGTTAAGTATGTGGGGCATCATTAGCACAGAGGTGTCCAAAGTGTGGTTCAAGGGCCCATTTTTGGCCCTTGAGATGATTTGTTCGGCCCCTGAAGTTAAGAATGGTAAAAAATTTGGCCAAAAATACAAAAAAGAAAACAATACATAACCCAACAATTTGAAAACTGTCACTTTGTAATGAGTTGTGGGATTGATTGTTGAGGTAGAGGCGGTTGGACTCAGGTGGTAGTAAATAAATAATAGTTTTAATGCTGATCTTAATAAGTCCAGGCAGCACAGACACAAACAAATCCTCACACCATTTCTCTGTTAAAACGGCAACAATCCAGAGCCATGTTTATGTTTGGGATCTTTAATGATATATAGATTTTATAAATACAGGTTTTTAATAAATAAAAGTTGTATTCATTGTTGAGGAAAAACAAAAATAAAGAGAAAAATCACAATAAGCTATTTCTTTTTTTTATTTAATGAATTTTGTCAGCAGTTAAAATGTGTCAGTTCGGACTTTTAAAGTCTGCCGATACAGTCCTTCCACTGTTTAAAGAAGCTTGGCTGCAATAACACATTTATAATAATAAACAATGATCGAACCATCACCTACTATGCTTACAATGCACTCGTTAAACACAGAAAGAACTTCATACCTTCTCCCAATCCAAAAGACAAGAAAGCATCTAATAGCATGGGAAAATATTTGGCCCACCATAGTGATGTAATTTGTTAAACTTATCTTTTTAAACACTGAACTGAAACCAAAAATAGCAATATATACATTCAATATGCTCTACAGTAAAGCGAATAATCACAGTTATAGTCATAAAATCTAAATATCTAAAGCTGAAGTTATCTGCTGTATCTGTTGTCTTTTCAAAATAAAAGCTGCAGGTGCCCATGTGACCTCCTACCATTCTGAAGTCCCGCCGCTATTTTTTTTTTTACCGCAGGCTGATTTCTTGTTTCTGTGCAGAAACAGCAGCGGTAACAGCAGAGCGCTGGGCAGATTAATCCAAAGGCTACATGTTATCAACATACAACCCAGATCATATCGATAGGTATAAATCAGAACCCAGATCAGATCCCAAACAAACCTCAGCAGTAAGACTCCCAGTATGACCATAATGGTGTGAAAAGCCCTCTGCTTTGACTGGTGGAGCCTCTTCACCTCTCCATCCGGCTGTCCCGGGCCTGGACGGGTTAAAACACGGAGAACCGAAACGCTGCAGAAGGAAACGACTAACACTGACAAGATCAAGGTCAGTAAATTCAGCATCAGGAAGAGCAGGCTGTCGAATATCAGACAAGCGCCGATTAACGAAATCAGCCAGACACATCGAATGCAGATGTTTCTGGTTCTGACCCCGATTTCCGATCTGAGGTTCAGGTAGGTGACTGTCGTGTTATTGAAAGAGTGCGCTGAGTCAGACTGTATCATCGTGATTAGTTTATTCGGAATCACCAAACTCCCAGC
>NW_015114408.1:17290-18728 GCF_001443285.1 Poecilia latipinna | reverse complement strand
TAACATGTTGTTTTATTGCAGGGAATTTCAAGATAGGTGGTCCTTGAGTGTTTGTCAGATGGGTTAAGTGGTTATTGTCGTGTTATTGAAAGAGTGCGCTGAGTCAGACTGTATCATCGTGATTAGTTTATTCGGAATCACCAAACTCCCAGCATGGGCATCCACATAGCAATCAACGTCACCTGGACTACCTGAGCCTGACGCTCTTTTATGACGTCATCACAGGTGGCCATTTGTAGTTTTTAACCATGCATAACATTAACACCACATCTCCCCTCTCTAAAATCAATGGGAGGACTACAATTGATTCAACAGACCTTAGAGGATTATTCTGCCTCTATAGCTGGAAGGTCTGTCTCACCCTAGAGCTAGAAATAGAAATACACATTTAATCACTCTTAAACTTCAGCAAAATATTTACACAAATTATTTCATTTCCTTTAACTACAATTCCAGTCTATCAGGTTTCACAATCCGTCTCCCAAACCTGGTTCTAGGAGTAGGTGAAAGTTCAGTAAGACTCTGCTGTGTAGGTTTTTCAGGACTCTGTTGAACTTGTTCTGGAGCCACATCACCTTCCGGTACTTCTGGCTCTGTCGAAGGCTCCATGACAACCAAATGACGACGATTTCGCCTAATTGATCCATGTGGTCCTTCCACAATGTATGAGCGTGGAGTAGAATGACTGGTAATCACTGCTCCACTTGTGCCTTGGTCTTTAATCCACACACCTTGTCCTGGAGTAAGTTTGCTGAGAACTCTTGCTCTGTGCCGTAAATTATATCTCTCTCCATCTTTTATCCTCCTCTCCTTTTCTCTTTGAGTGACCATCCTACTGTTTGGAAGAACTGGCGTCAATAAAGACGGAAGTGTTGGCACTGTCGTGCGAAGTCTTCTTCCCATAAGGAGCTCTGCTGGACTGTATCCATTCCAAAGTGGTGTTGCTCTGTAGGCGAGTAAGGCAAGATATGGATCAGCTGCTTTCTTCAACAAGTTCTTTACTGTTTTAACAGCACGTTCAGCTTCCCCGTTACTTTGTGGGTATCTTGGACTGCTTGTAATATGGCGAAATCCATATAACTTTGCAAATGTAGCGAAAGCAGCACAGGAAAACTGAGGACCGTTATCTGTGATCATTACTTCGGGAATGCCATGACGTGCAAACACAGATTTCAGGTGAGGAATCACATCTGTTGATCTTGTGGGACTTAGATGAGCAATTTCCACAAATCTTGATGCATAATCCACAACCAAAATATAAGTTTTCCCTTGCAAAGTAAACAGATCAGCCCCAAGTTTCTGCCATGGTCTGTCTGGATACTGTGATGGCATCAGTGGCTCAATATGATTCTCTTTCTCTCTGTTGCAGGTCTGGCATTTTAGAACCAGTTCTTTTAGCTGCTGGCTCAGTCCAGGCCACCACACTGACTGCCGTGCT
>NW_015114408.1:0-12365 GCF_001443285.1 Poecilia latipinna | reverse complement strand
CCTACCCAAAAGTGCAGTTTGCAGGTTTTTCATAATGTACACACTTTCATGTATCCCCTTTTCTCCTTTTCTCATTGGCACGGCGGCCAGGTATCGGTCCACACACGTCAACATGTGGACGAGCACATCTGCGATGCTTGTGAAGTTAGACAGCAGCAGGCCGCCCACTATTACGTCATCGCGATTGATGCAGACGGCACAGAAACTCAAGATGCATCCGGCGACTCCGCTCAGCTCCATCGCCGCCAGGTGGTACGTGAAGACGTCAGAGTGGCTCGTCGACGCCGATGAGAAGGTGGACGGCTTTTTCTTCCACTGCTGGAGTCCGTGGCGGAGGACGAGGACGCAGAGCGGGAGGAGCGAGGAGACGTAGGCGACGTTAAACATGGAAAAGATGTACAAGTTTTCTCTGTAGGTCAAGCAACGCATTACTAATAAAAAAGTGGAAAGATGAGAGTCGTTGGAGGATGAGGATGAGTTCACCGACATTTCTGGAAGAGGAACACACAGTTTGATCCACTGGAATCTCTCTGGTTTATAATAGTATCCTAATAAAGGCTCACCTCAGTCACTTCATACTTTCGTATTACAGAGAAAATGGATTTCTGTAGTAGCAGCTTTTTTGTAAATAACATACAGAGCTCTTTAAAAATCCACAAATGTGTTTTTTTCTGCGTATGGATGAATGTTTTCATAAAGTTTTTTAAAAAAGAAGAGAACTCACCTGTTTGCTTTGAGTCTTCCCTCGTCTGTCTCTCCACCTCAGAGGACTTGATGCGTCTGTATATCTTCGTCTTACACAAGCTCTCTTAGTCATTGTTCACATTAAATTCATTTGCACTTTATTTGCATTAAAAACCTCAGCCACAACTTCACAATGATTGATGATATTTAAACAACCTTGGCCTAAACTATAATAAACAGATCACAGAAGTTCAGATTAATGATCCTTTCTGATGTACCAGTCATGTAATCACTGGTTTGAAAGTAAAATCATTAAACTACAGGAATATTATTATGAATGGGCTGCAAGTGTTACTGTTAAGATTCGGGTTGGTGTGAGTGCTCTATCCTATAGAGGATCTTCGGGGGAGAGTTCTGACAGGCTGGCGCACCGGCAGCTGATTGGCTGGTGGACTTTTAAAGTCACTCATCGCTTGTTGGTCAGACTCTAACCAAAGTTTATGTTATGGATGTTTTAAGAGACTTCAAGTAATATTTTGTCTTCCCCCAGGAACCAAGTCCGGACATTGTGATCGCTTCCCGCCCGGACCGAACATCTCCGCCTGCCGCTCCCGGATCCCAGCCTTTCCCCTCCGCGCTGCCACCATCGGAGAGACAGTAAGTTTATCAAGATCTCTCAAACTCCGGTCCTTACTAACATCTCCCTTCTCCGAACAGAACCCGAGCGGACCTGGAAAGAACCTCCATTAAGCTCACACTGATCAGTATTCTCTGGTTTTATGTGTGAACTTGCATGTGGGTCAAGAAACTAAAATCCTGCATGACAGTTTATGATTTGCATCATCTGAAGGCGAACGAAGTGACCGGTTAACAAATAGATTCAAAACACTTTCTCACCAAACTCTCCTCTTCCTCTCCTTTAGGCCACTTTAAGACAGACATGGGTAACGTTCAAAGCATGGCTGAAAAGGTCAGCATGAATACTGAAGATTATAATTTTCTCATGTTAATTTTGAGCCACGTTTCAAGTATTTCCTGCAGGGAGTCACACGGTACATCTGTGCTTTTTATAGAAGTGTCAAAGAAAATTAAGTCATTTCTTATTTGATTGGTGAAATTCAAGGTGTCTGAAATAATGAAACTAATTTTTTTTTTAAAATGCCTTTCTTGGTGAGATTTTTCTTCATAAAAAAAAGGCCAAATTTCAACTAATGTATAATTTTGCAGGATTTTGGGGATTTTTATTTTTTACATTTTGCAATGTTACAATCATCAATTTCATTTGATTTGATTATGATTCTCTGTAAGAGACCAAAACAAAAATATAGAGATCTGAAGGGGAAGAAAATAGTACTTTTTTCACAAGTAAGAAACCTGGATAATTGAGTTTGTATTCAGCATCTTGTAGTAGAGCCACTTTTTGCTTTGATTACGGCTCCACTTCTTCATGATTTATGTCTCTTCCAGCTTTATTTGTCTAGGAAGTCATTTTTTGTCCCTCTTATGATTGCAAAAAGCTCCAGCTCTGTTAAACTGGACATGAACAGGATGCAAAAACACCAAATATTATCAAGTATTTTTAGTCTAATATCTCACTTGAAATAAGACAAAACTAACTTACAAGTATCTTTTCAGCAAGATGGAGGAACTTGTTTTAAGTAATTCCTTAATATTGATGAAAAAGTTCTAGTTCTATTGGCAGATAAATTTACTTGTAATAAAATTTCCCAGTGAGTGAAATAATCCTCTACATCTTGCTGATAAGTTACTTTTAAGCTAGTTGTGTCTTATTTGAAGTGTACTTAGATATTTGTGCTAGAAATACTTGGTAAGATTGTGTGATGATGCCCCTCTGGTGCGGCGCATAGGGGCGCAGCACCAGAGGGGGCGTCAAAACCCCGTCTGGAGGGGGCGGCGTGCCGATGATGCCTTCGGATACACTTCACCGCGCCTTTACGCTCCTTCACCTCGCGCACATGTAAATGTAAATGTAGCGAGTTTTACTTTTCACGTGTTGGAGCGATCGCATGTTTTCTACGCTCCTTCACCCTTTTGTACCTTCCTTTTTTTTTAGGTGGGGGGGGGGCGCCGATTTCTGTTTTCGCATCCACCTGAACAATATGTAGTTGCGCCCCTGACCCTGTGAAGGCATGTTCGTTGTAAAATGGTGAATTAAGTTACGCCTTACATGGGACATTTTTTTGTCCGGTGCTCAGGCCAGGCGGATCACCATGTTGTGGTATTTTTGTAAACGTACCAAACTCTTTCCATATCTTGATTCTGGACTGGAAAGCTGAATATAACTACATATATTCAGATATTTATTTAGGAAGTATTTTAGTAAACTGTGTATCTTTTTGCTTTTACTTCACATATATTTTGTTCTGTTGGTTGGTTCTCCCACTAAAATCCACTGAAGTGTTTCCTTTGGGTTAAAATCTAAAAATGTTCTTTTCCCTTTCAGATGTTGTCATTTTCTTCAGCCTCCAACGACTCGGTTCCTGATCCTCACGTTTCTGCTGGCCATCCTTACATCTGCTTCTACTCAGGCCCAGGACGGATCATCTTCACCGTTTTTAAAGTTGTTCATGTCGTCACCATCCTCCCTCTCTGCACCTTCATCCTCTACTTGGGCCTCCAACAGATGCAGAAGAAGACGCCGGCCTCCTCGGCTGCGACGAGTCACTGTGACGTCTTCACTTACCACATCGTTGCCATGGAGCTGATCGGGGTGATCGGGTTCTTCCTGAGTTTCTTTGGAAACTACATGGATGATACTAATGTCTTCATTTATGGTTTTATGGTATTTTCTGTCACTGCATATGGACAAATATTCTTCCACATGCTCACCAGTGTGGAGCGTTACCTGGCTGTCGTTCATCCCGTTTCCTACTTGGGCTTGAAGAACGAAAAAGGAGTCAGGATCAGAAACGTGACCGTCGTCTGGGTCTGGCTGCTCTGCTTTGCATCGATAGGTTATATGACGACTGGAAGTTACATCATCCTGGATACCTTCCTGAATGTTTTAGCCACAGCTGTCATCTTCTTCTGCTGTGTTTCTGTTCTGTTTGCTCTGATCCGTCCAGGTCCGGGCCGGAAGAGGCCTGACCAGTCGAAGCAGAGAGCTTTCTGTACCATTCTGGTCATACTGGGAGTCCTGATGGTCAGGTTGTCCTTCGGACTGGTTTGGGTTGGTTTGGATCTGACAGGAAATGCGGCTCGGTGTTTAACTATGGTTTGCACTACAGGGGTTAACCTTCCCAGCAGTCTGGTTTTACCTTTGCTGTTTCTACACAGAGCAGGAAAATTAGCATGTTGCATAAAATAAAACTAAAGATTAAATTAACCCTTTCATGCATGAATTATGATACTTTGTGACTGAATTTTTTTTCCCCTAATTAAAAAAAATAAAATAAAAAATTTAAGGCACAAAAAAAGGTAGGAAAAAAATTAATTTTTTTAGGTGATCAATTGTAATTTTCTCCAAATACAAAGTTATTTGAAAAACACATCAGTAATATTATTCTTTAGAGGTGAGCTGATGTCACAATATTATTATTTTTTTTTCTGCTAGAGTCGTCTACAGTATAGAGGAACCGGGTCGGTTGGCATGGTTTTTTTTTTTTTCTTTTTTGTCTGTCGGCCATATTGGATTTAACAAAAATAATTTACTGTATTTGCAGCTGATGGCCAGTAGTTGATTGTGTGTTTTATGATGCATTAGTGTCCACTTCAGTGGTCTGTGTGCTTTTATAACATACAAATCCACAAGAAGCACAAGAAAATAGCTTTTAGAAAGCTGTCCACTGTAGTCAATCAATCAAATTTTATTTGTATTGCACATTTCAGCAGCAAGGCATTCAAAGTGTTTTACATAATTAAAATAAAAACAGCATGCGACATTGAATAAACAGTGAGAAAGAGAGAGATTTTTAAAAAAGATAAAAACATAAACAGTGAGAGAGAAATAAAAAGAAATTAAAGTAAAGATAAAGAGATTAAAAAAATAAATAAAATAAAAACATTATCCACATGAGGACTTGCCCTTATGGGGTCTCCTCGAAAATGAGAGGCTCTACAAGCCTAGTGACCACTATGCATGAAAGGGTTAAATTTAAAGCTTTTTTCTTGGGTTGCATGTAGATCAGCTGCAGCTGATTGTTTTATCAGGTTAAGAAGCAGAAAACTGGGATCTTAAAAATGAAATATCAACTTATCTACAGTTAAACGAAAAGGCTTTTCCACCTTACTCTTTGTTTTTTAAAACTTTTAAAAGGTAGGTTCTGTTTCATAAAGAGTAGGATTTTGCAGCAAGTGTTTTGACTGTTAAAATCTGTTTTTCCAGGATTTTTCTTCACATATGAGAAAGTTTTTTTGTATTTTTTACATTAAACTTTAAAACTATTTAACTTCGAGGAAGAAAATCATCAGTTAGAAGAAGATCCTGTAAGCTGGATATGAATATCCAGCTTACACTCAGAACTGGATATTCTGAGTTACACTCAGAATATCAGTGGAATAAGTTCTGAGTTACACTCAGAACTTATTCCACTGCTTTGTTTAGCATTTTAACAATGCAAAACAAGTAAAATGCTAAACATTTTACTTGTTAAAATGTTTAGCATTTTAACAAGTAAATCCATAGATTATGTGCATTTACTTTACAAATATAACACAACCTGCTGACAGCTGCAGCTCTAACATGCTGATTCCTGCATTAGCCATCAACACGGGAAGCACCAGGTTTACAGTTTTGTGATAAATTGGTTCAGACGTTCTCTAGTAGTTACAATGAACAGAAACTGTTTACATCATGAAGATTGTTATACTATTTTAATAAAAAAAATGTTGAATAGATTTTTGTTTTCCCTGTCAGAAAGAAAAAATATTAGATGAGGCTTTTGTCGATCTTATTGTGAAAGATTCTGGTTGGCGCTGCACCAGCTGATATTGATTTGCAAGAAGGGGCACAATTACTTTTTTTTATTTATGCTAGATTTCAGTCGGTGTCACAACATTTCATGTCTGTTTGTGCAGCAGTATGTCAGTACATTTTATTACATCTTACTTAATTCATCTGACATTTATGGTTTGATTTCTTTTGCATGTATCGACTAGATGGATTGTTTCTTAGATCTGGAATTGAATTTTATGTCAATTTCACCTGTAGAAATGAATTTACTTGGACAATTTGTGGCGTTCAACATTTATTTTAACTGCTTTTTTGTGAATTGGTGGCGAATAAATAAATAAAATCTAATTAAACTGATTTCACCTGAAAATGTGCACTTGATTAACAACATGCTGAAGGTGTTTCCTGTTGCTTGGAGAAGGTTGAGGTCCTTCTCTTGAGCATCTTCAAACCAAAGCAGATTCGAGTGACTGGGAATGATGATTGTGAATTTAACCTGATCGAAACATTGAGTTTCCCGCCTCACCTGTTGATTTAAACGTAACTTTGAACAAAATGGAACCGAAACAAAGAAGTTCATTGATGAAGAATCAATTAAACTGAACTGATACAAACCAGAACAAATATAGATGCAGATACTTAAAAACCACTTCAATACATTCACCACTTTTACTTTCTGAAGACTTTATCTTCAAATTAAAGAACAGTCATTTAACTTTATGGTCATTGTACACAGAGTTGTGATATAACTGACAAAAACAACTTATAAACAAACTTATTTGTCCAACATGAATATTTAAACAGTTTTAAACAGGTAATGTAATCATTTTTTAAATTCCAAAATTAAACCAAAGGATGAAAATATGTAGAGCTCAATAAAATATAACTAAAAAATAAGTTATTCTTTATCATGGGGACTTTAGGACTTGGTTTATTAAGTTAGTTTTGGTGATTATGGTGAAACAGTTAATTTTAGAGTCTTTGATGTTGCTACAGTACTGACACTGACTCAGACATCTAGAGTTTTGCATTAGATTGATTAATTTAATATTATTGTTACTAAATTAACTCAAACTGCTGCAGCTTGGTATTGGAAATACCAAATTGGTATGAAAAACACCAAACTATATCAGACAGTGAAGTGAATCTTACTGTGATTTTACAGGATCAATCTATCTCTGACATACTGTGAGGACAGAGTGGATTTCACAGAAAGCCATGGAGTAATTTAATTTCAAAGGCCTTTTCAGGAGCCGTGGCATTGTTACATTTTTCTACACCTAAAATTTGAAAAGTTGCATATTTACATTTATGTCCAACTACAACTAAAGTCACAAATTTGTGACGTTTGGAACAACAATAATCAGGTTTAAGCTGTTGGTTTATTACTCCTGTACGTTTTACACAAAAGTAACAGAAATCAGGACAAACGGTAAAAGTTTGTTGTATGATCAACAACATGCATGCTTTAGGTTTTAATCATTTAGGATTTTGATTTTAGGCAAGCAAACTTTCCTGCCTTTTGCAGAAACAGGGCAGGTAAAACCAGACTGCTCGGCAAATTTAACCAAACATCCATCGTCAGCATCACACAGTTCAGGTTTATACCAAGCACAATCATTGCAGCCCAAGCTATAGCGAAGGAAAACCGCATTGCCAATGCTCCCGTTATGGCCAGGATGGTGTGCAACGCCCTCTGCTTCATTTGGTCAACCTTCTTCTTGCCCTTCAGTTGTTTAGCTGGACCTGGACTGATCAGAGCACGGAGAACAGAGAGGGTGCAGTAGAAAATCGAGGCTAAGGACAGGATCAGAACGCAGAAGTTTAAAACGATGAAAACAAGACCAGCTGTCATCAAAGCCGTCTCTACAACGCCAAGCAGCCAAACGCAACAAACACAGACATGTCTGATTCTGAATCCTCTGTCCTTTTTCAGGCTCATATAGGTGAGAGGATGAAGAACGGCCAGGTAGCGATCCACACACGTCAGCACGTGGAAATAGACCCCCCCAAAAGAAGAGAAAGACAAAATGTTGACCGCTGTGATTAACACACTCCGGTTGCTGTACGGAGCACAAAGACCCAGAACACATCCAAACACACTCATCAGCTCTATGACCGCTAAGTGGAAGGTGAAGAAGTCCGAGTGGCTCATGGACGATGCGGAGCGATTGTTTCGCCACCACTGCTGGATTCCACTGTGAAGGATGAAGAGGCAGAGCGGGAAGAGGAGGAAGATGTTGGTGATATTAAATGAAGTGAAGATGAGAACGCCGGGTGTGGTGAAGAAGCAGGTGAAGTCTGAGAAGACGGACGCCTGAGCAGAGGAGGCATTGGGACGTGATGGGAGGTTTTCCATCGTCCCTGCAGGAAACACAGCAGGAAACGGTTCAGGATGCGTTTAGTCAAACTCTGGTGTCAAACTCGAGGCTCGGGGGCCAAATCCAGCCCGCCGTAGCTTTTTATGTGGCCCTCTAGATTCTAGACTAAACACTAAATATGCTTAACCATCATGTTATCAATCAAATCAATGCAGCTTTTATGTGTTTACTGCCAAATTCTATCAATCAGCTCCTCCAGTTTGAAGTTCGCATTAAATCATCAAATCCTCTCATGTTTTTACATGAATTTTACTCCAAAACTGTCAAAATCTTTCTCACTTGTACTGAACAGCTGCCTCAGACTTTACTGATGTCAGATTATAGTCTATGATCTATACAAAAAGTAATAAAGCTCACATTTATAATATTAAAGAAATAATGTAAAATCTGCAGCTTTTCTCTAAAGTAATGGAAAAACTTAATCCTGGAACTTTAATGTTTTGTATTCAATAATAATAATGAAATACAACATTAGTACCAACCTTAGCTGTTTACTTCCTAGCTTTGTCTCTGTGCGTCTTCCTTTGACGCTCAGGTTTTACTGCACCAACTTTACCTCCGTCTGTTCAGTGATTATTCAAATGTCTTTGATTTGCATTCAAAACAGATTTTCACTGTTAAAATGTGTGACAAGGAACAGATTGGATCAGTACACATGGATACTTCATTGTAACAATGGTGGCCAATTGGATTATCCTGTTTTAATCTTCTGCTGTAAATTTGATCAAATTAAAAGTATTGGTGATCTGTCAGTAATCAGAACAGCAGATTTAATGCAGCATCATGTTAACGTCACTCGGCTAATGAAAGGTGCTGCTTTGCAGTCGGATCATGTTTACGTTCAGATAAATGTTTAAAATCTGAACCTCAGATTTACTGATTTTTTTATTTTTTTTATTTGTAGAGCAGATTCTGTCCTGGTCTAAATAAACTAATGGATGAAATAATAAATACAAAAACAGGTTTTAACATTTTTCTGTTTTTTTTTATTTGATGATGAATATTGGGTATTGATGTAATTCACAGAAAGACTTCAATGGCGTTTATTTCTGATAAAATCATCAGAACCACTGAGAAACTGACAAAGGTCGTAACTTAAATGTTGCATGTTATGTTCAATATTAGATCAATAAAATAAAACAACTCCATGTTTAATAGATCCTACTTTTCACTGATCTATTTCCATGTTGCCAAAAACTCACAAATGTCTATTTTTTGTGAAATTTCCCTGTCCTGTGTAGAAACAGAAGCGGTAAAACCAGGCTGCTGGGGAAACATATCCAACCATCAACTGTCATCAGCACACAGTTATAGTTTTCTTCTGCAGCAACTAATATGGACCAGGCCAAGGAGAACAAGAGCCGTAGGGCCAGCGGTGCCTGTATGGCGACTATGGTGTAAAACGCTCTGAGCTTGACCGGGTCCACCCTCCTGTGGCCCCGTCCCTGCTCTCCCGGACCCGGACGAACCAGAACACAAAGAACACACACAGTGCAGAGAAGTACAGTACCGAAGGAAGGGATCAAAATGGCAAAATTTAAAACCATATGAATACATCCAACGCTCAGTAAACCATTCATCACAACGGAGAGCACCCAGATGCAACCAGCGCTGATGTTTCTGACTCCTCGTTTGTTCTTCAGTCTCATGTAGACGATCGGATGGACCACGGCCAAGTAGCGGTCCAAACTCGTCAGGACGTGGAAAAACATTTCCGCCACGGATGTAAAGGACAAGCTGCGGATTCCTAGGAGTAAAATGTCTTTCTGATGAGTGTAAGCAGCGCAGATGTTGAGGACGCATCCAGACACACCGACCAGCTTAACAGCTGATAAGTGGAAGGTGAAGAAGTCGGAGTGGCTCATGGACGACGCCGACCGGCCGCTTTGGCGCCACTGCTGGAAGCCGACATGCAGGACGAGGAGAGACAGAGGGAGGAGGACGATGACGTTGGTGATGTTGAACGAAGTGAAGATGAGGACGCCCGGGCTGACGATGAAGCATTCAATGCCTGAAGGAGAGTAGCTGGAGTTTGTGGAGATAATCTGAGAAGAGGAATCGTTGAAGTCTGCCATCGCACCTGGAAAAAGACGGTTTACGAAATGTTACGTGTATAAAGCACTGACATGTCTACTGCCAAAAGGTGTACAATGTGCTGCCCAATTCAAGAGTGAAAATGTTTTCTCTGTCCTGCTGATTGCTTGGTTTCTGGTTTTAAAAACCCAGTTAGAAATAAATAAATAAAATAAAATAAAAAATCTAATCAAACGGCTTAATTTTGTCAGACAAATGGGAAACTACAAAGTGCAACACTAAATATTCATGCAAGTTTTTGTTCTGAGTTTAATTTCTTTTGGTAAAAAGAAGCACAAAAAAAAAAAAAAAACATGCCGTGACTAAAATGCACTGGATGTTTATTAAATGACATGGCCATTCAAGTAACGTCTTGTTACTGAAAAGACACAAAAAAAAATCTAGAAAAAGATGATCAACCAGGATTTTTTAATGTTTTTTATGTGGGAAGCCTGTAAGTTAATTTATGTTTGAAATCTACAGTAGTTAGTTAAAATATTGTGTGCTTAGTGTCTTGTTGAGCAGGTAAAAATATAAAATATATTTTTCAATTATTATTAAAAAGAAAAGTGCAAACCCTGTGTGGCCCTGAAGTATTTTCAATTTGACATTTTTGTCCCTAATGTCAAAAAGTTTTTTATGGAGTTACTAAAAACATAATTCAAACCTTATTAATCTGATTCATAAAGGTGATATAATTTTTTTTAAAACTTCACAAAGCCTCTTTTCCACATAAAAACTCCCAAATCAATTTTGCCATTATCCATTTAAATGAAATGAGAATAAAACATGACGGCGGCACCAACCTTGCTTCTTTTTCCGAGCTTCGTCAGTTTGTCTCTTTTTCTCGAATCAGAATCGCATCTAAAGTTATTCTGAACGTAACTTGCAGTTCTGCTCCACCTGTTTTCTTCCCTCTAGTTTTATTCTTAATTTGCATTGAAAACGTGTTGTCACTTTAATAAACTCTCAGCTGAAGGAATAAATCAGCTCAAACTATGGCTTATGCAAAAAATAGTAATAAAAATAAAAAATAGGTGCACTTGCTGAATCTCAGAGTCATTTTTTGTAAACTCCATTTGTGTAATTGACTGACATGATGTGTCACGATTTGTTGGTGGTGAGGATTGTGGTGTGAAAATGAAAGTTTTAATGACGTTTACAGATGAGTACAGAAATCCAGGCAGCACAGGTGAAACTGGGGCAACTGGGGCTGCACAGTGGCTCAGCTGGTAGAGCTGTTGCCGTGCAGCAAGAAGGTTCTGAGTTCAATTCCTGGCCCTGGTCTTTCTGCATGGAGTTTGCATGTTCTCCCTGTGCATGTGTAGATTTTCTCCAGGTACTCCAGTTTCCTCCCACAGTCCAAAAACATGACTATCAGGTTAATTGGCCTCTCCAAATTGCCCCTAGGTGTGAGTGTGTGTGTGTGCATGGTTGTTTGTCTCTGTGTTGCCCTGCAACAGACCCCACCTCTCACCCAGAACGTTGGAGATAGGCACCAGCAACCCTCCCGACCCCACTGAGGGTGTAAAGAAAATGGATGGATGGTAGCAACTGGGAATCCTCCCACCTGAATGTAGACGCTGACGTCACCATGACGAAGGAACACAGACACAGCTGGGATTAAATGCACAAGGGAGCAATCAGGGAAACAGGACACAGCTGGGATCAATCAAGACGACACAGGAACTAAACTGACTAGAAAACAAACACAAAATTTCACTTCCCCACATTATGTAATGTAAACTCCATGATGTGTATGCCTTTGTTTTTATTTAACTATTTGAACTCATCCTGATTAGTAGTGGCTACAATATAGCATGAAATTGATTAATATTCTTATAAGACAGTTCTGAGAACATAAATTATACTGATTCATTTATATGCATTTAGAAACACGCAGAGAACAAGACAGAGAGTTTATTAAAACGTTAAGGTGATATTTAAGCCAAACTGATTATGTATATTTCCATTTCTGTAAAAATAACCTTTCAAATCATATGCATAATAACATTCATTTCTCACAATGCAAATGCTTACAGACGTGACAGAATAAAATGAAAGATGGATGAAACAAACAAAACGTGGCTTTTCATCTGATTCACTCACCGTCACTAACAACATGTTGAGTTTACAGACATGACAAACGATTTACAGCACAATCGAAACACCTGCTTGTTGATTCATCAGCATATCTGGAGCAGATCTGAGAGTTTTATAGTCATTAACCCAAATGCTAGACTTTACACTGCAAAAACACAAAATATTACCAAGTTGTTTTGGTTTAGTTCCTGAGCAAATATCTTAGTACACTT
>NW_015114407.1:135901-136423 GCF_001443285.1 Poecilia latipinna | reverse complement strand
GCAGAGATGCGATCCTAAGGCCACCAAAACGGATCCCCTCAACACCTCGGCTGCACCTAGAAATTGTGTCCATAAACCCCCGGACCAATAGACCCTTTTCACATGACGTCACACAACCTCCGTTTTGGCTCGAAGCTGTGTATCCTTAGTTCCGGTGTACATAGTAAGTAACGATAAAGTTGTCTATTTCATATATATATATGTAAAATGGACACATATATATCTATATATATCTATATAGAGACATATATATATATATATATATATATATATATATATATATCTGACAGCATATGTTGATCAGACAGAACACCGGAGCATGGAGTTTACACAGTCTCTAAAACATTTGCCTAAAATAAGATTTGAAGATAGATCACGATTTGCAAACCAATTTTCTCTGACAACAAAATCTAAATTAGACAAAGGCTAGAAATTCTTCACCGAACAATACCTGTTTGACTATGAAGGTAGGTATTTTTGTTTTGCGTAACCGTTAGCTTAGCATTTTGTTAGCTAGCTAAC
>NW_015114407.1:126172-130760 GCF_001443285.1 Poecilia latipinna | reverse complement strand
TAAAAAATATAGTGCTGCACTTTTAACTGCTGTATAGGATCACACTTTCCATCTGTCAGAGATCTGCAACCTTGATCTCTGGAGACCGATGTGGCTCTTTGGCTCACTTATATCAAATGATGAAATATTGCTCTGGGTTTTTTTTTTTGTTTCAAAAAACACTGACTACGTTGGCCCTCGTGGTGAATTTTGTGTAGAACCAGCCTCCAAACCTAACTCCTTTTTTGTATAAATTACTCTGGTAATATTATTTAAGATACCAGAATTTTCACATAACTTTTATATTTTTGGCTGAGGATACATTGTGAATATTAAATCAGGTGTTATGATCAGTTACTCAGTACTTGAGTAGTTTACCAAATACTTTTTACACTTGATTAATTAAACGTATTTAAACTATACTACTCTGATTGGAGTACAATTTTGGGGTACTCTAACTGTCCTCTATACATTAATGGTTGCTCTATGGATAATTTTTTAAAGACAAAAACACTGCCATAAAATAATGTCCATCACTGCAGCGGACATCCCACCACATGAGAGTAGAGCGACATGTGCCGTGGTGGGCGCCCCTTATTTTTATTTCTGAAAGGTGGCAACCCTGTTCATGTGGGTAAATCTCTTTAGCTATCGGTCGTAGCATTTGATGAACGTGTGGTCAGTTTGTGGCCAGCAAGAGTCACTGCTGCCACTTGTATTAGATTAATGTGTGAGGTGAATTAATGTGGGCTTATTTCTGTTAAGATTTAGACCACATCTCCAATTCCAAGCCTACCTTCTGCTGCACACCTGTACCACTGCTGTAACTACTCAATAAAGACAGATTGTGAAGAAATCCCATCTACAGTTTGTCCTGATCGACACGCAGTGGCCATTGTGAATATCCCACCAGCCTCAAGTTCAAAAGTAGATCCTTACCTACAACAAGTCATCAAATCCAAAATGACATTCTTCAGGGCTTAGCAGAGATGGTACAGACTGATTCATAAAAGAAGTAAAGAAATATGAAGTATTCAGTGTTATTGCAGACAAAACCAAAGACTTGCATAAATAGGAGCAAATGTCCATGGTTGTACAATATCATTACAATGGTGTCTTCCATGAAATCTTCCTGTTTCCAGACTGCTGAAAGCCTTAATGTAGCAGGTCTTAGTGTAATGATCATTAACTGTCTTGAGGAACATGGTCTGGACTACAGACGAACATGTAGTCTGGACTACAGAAATAACCTTGTGGGACGAGGTTATGATGATTCATCGGTCATGAGTGGGAAGGTTTCATAATTTAATGCAATGCCAGATTGCCTTTTACGTTCATTGTAATGGATGTTGCTTGAATTTAGTTCTTTTTGATGCTACCAAAGCAGTCCCTGAGGTTGTTGACTTTTTTGTACTCCTGCAGCAGCTATATAACTGTGTGTGGCTCTTGTGTTCATCTGAGGTGGCTTCCTGTACAGAAAGAGTTGTATCCAGCAGAACAGCCAAGGGAGCTCCAGGCACTTACAGATACAAGGTGGGCATGCAGGTACATGCTATACTCTGAGAGGCAGACTTCCAGCATTTCTGAGATTGTTGCAGTATCTTGCACTTGAGAGAAATGGTGAAAGATTAGAGGAGGCGAGGAATCTGCTTCTTCAAATAGACGTGCAATTCTTAGGTCTTTTGGTGAAAAAGTGCTTGATGATGCCAAATGTCTTTCTGATTTGCTTTAGTACATCACTCTCAATCTAGCAAGGGCAGTAGATCTAGTATGCGCTCTTAGACACTTTCCAGGACCACAGAAATGAGAAATACATTGAACTGTGGAAAGAGATTGAGGAGCTTGCTGAGAAGACCAAAATCAGTGTACAAACTGACAAAAGACATCCAAGAATAAGCTCCAAGTTTCTTGACTCACTGGTAAAGAGCACTGTAGGACAGAGAAAGTGTGATGGTGAGGGCTTCCCCAGATCACTCTTTAGTCAGGTGCTTGACTGTCTCATAGTTAAGTTAAAGATGCATTTTTCAAAGAAAAGTTTTGAGATCATGCAAGATGTGCAGTCTCTGCACCCCAAAACTGAAATTTTCTTGAGGAGCCTCTGATTGCTTGTGCCTTGCCTTTGAGTCAGATTTTGATGATCTGAAACATGAGGTTCACCCAGCAAAGCAACTGCTTGAGCAGATAATAAACAGTAGGTTAGACACATTAACCTACTGGTCTGTATAAATTATGCTTAGCTGTGAGTGTGCGTGCATGGTTGTTTGTCCTGTCTGTCTCTCTGTTGCCCTTCGATAGACTGGCGAACTGTCCAGGGTGCCCCTGCCTCTCGCAAGTTAACAGCTGGAGACAGGCACCAGTACCCGTCCTGAACACAGTCAGTCTAAACATTTAACAATTACAGATTTTTTTACAACCTTTCTTCAGACTATGAAAACCCACATACCCAATCTATTTTGATCTATTGTTAAAAATAGATTCTTACATTTGGGATGCAAAACCTCATGCTTTGCTAAAGAAATTAATCAATTTGTAATGAAAACCAACAAAATCTCATCCAATGAGAGAGAGCATTTCACAGTTTGTAGCTTCAGTTGTAGATTTGAAAATCAAATATACAAAAAGCAGTTGTTAAACAAATAACAGTTTCCATGATATATAACCGTGGTCCGCAACCAACGGACCTCGGTCCGGATACGGACCCATATGCCATCCCATCCGGACCTGGAATAAATTGTTAAAATATTTGTTAATTTTGACGGGAGAATTAATTTTAAACCGGAGCATTTATTTTTTTCCCTATCTGACACAAGTGCTTTTACCAGCACTGCACTGAGCAAGGATTGGAAGCTACAAACCAATCGCGTGCGAGTCATACTAACCACGTGGTTCAACTAGCGAATCAAATCGCCAGCTTGAACTCAGAGCGAGTTGTATGAGCAAGCCGAAGCAGAGGTTTGTAGCCAGGCACAGACATCCAGGCAGTGTGATATAAGGAAGAGGAGGTGAAAGGCGAGTGAAAAGCGATTGAAGCGAGAAACGCAGGTGATACAGGAAGACAGGGCGTGAATTACAGTCAGAAGAGGTGCAAACACTATGGCGCTTTCTAAAAAGAGAAAAGTAGATGGCGAAAATCGAGCGTTCAACACGGAATGGACTGATGCATACATGTTCATTCTTCCACCCGCGAGCACGAAACCAGTGTGCCTCATATGCTCCGAAACCGTGGCACTTATTAAAAGTGCCAATGTCAAGCGTCACTATGAGACTAAGCACAAAGCATTTGACCAATCATACCCCTCTAAGTCCGAACTCCGGACGCAGAAAATTCGAAGTCTCACTGCCCAATATGATCAGTCCACCAGGGTATTAAGCCGTGCTTTCAGCGCACAACAGCGTGCTAATGAATGTTCCCTCCGTGTTGCTTGGGTTTTAGGGAAACACAAAAAGCCCTTTACAGATGCAAGTATTGTCAAAGAGTGCATGACTGAAATAGCAGAGGCGTTACTTGATGGTAAAGAAAAAGATGAGCTCTGTGACAAAATATCGTTCCAAGCTCACCAATGAGCATCTGCACATGTGCATGAGAATGGCCCTGACCTCCTTCAAGCCCAGATTTAAAATGTTGGCAGGGCAAGCCAAAGCTCAATTCTCACACTGAGCAAGGGAAATTGGGGGAAGACAGATGTAAGAGAAATCTGTAAGAGAAATAGTTCAGGTGTTTTGAGAGTTGTTTTGTTGAGCAGAAATATTGAGATTGTTCAATCAAAAGGAAACTGAAGCTGCTATTTTTTCTTAAGCACTTTCTTTATTTTTGAATACATAATTTAGTTATTTTTAATTTAAACTGCAGCCACACAATGTTATCCTGTGTTTCAGTGCTAATAAACTTCTATGAAATTATTTTAACCTGTATTATTATTTTTCTTAACACCATGTATTCCGATATTGTCATACTGCAAATAGACGATATTGCGGACCTCTGCTTGAGGAAATTTCTTTGAACTGGACCTCCTCACAGTTTTCTTGAATACCCCTGATATATAAAATATTTTAGAAATTGTAATTGTGAGCTGTGTGACGCTATGTACTCATTGTAAATCTTATAATTGTGTCAGTTAGAGGTTAATGTCTGGCTGTGATTTGTGTAGCATGCATTGGGAATCGTCTACAAATTACATGTGCAAATTTCATTTAATCTGTATTTATATATCGTGTGGATGAAAGTTTTCTTACTCTGTGGGGGAATTTTTCATAGTCAGTGGACCCCCCAGAGATGGCCTTGGACTACAAAAATGGCCGAACGGAGTGGAGTGGAATGCTCTGTGACCTGGAGGGTCTCGTTAGTGAGACATTATCATTTTAAATTTTAATTTCTTTTTTCCAAGGTTTGCTGTTGGAGTTGCAGTCTGAAGACAGACTTGTGGCACCCTCTAGGTCAGTTGTTCTTAACCTTTTTTAAGGTACCGAACCCACCAGTTTTATATGCGCATTCACTGAACCCTTCTGTAGTGATTAATATGATTTTTTCCCCCCAAAATTCAAGACATAGAGGTGACCCAACTAGAGTTTAGTTGGGTCACCCCATAATCACTAAGTCCTCTTAAAAGGT
>NW_015114407.1:114283-122499 GCF_001443285.1 Poecilia latipinna | reverse complement strand
CCGAACCCCTGAGACCGACTCACCGAACTCCTGGGGTTCGATCGAACCCAGGTTAAGAACCACTGGTCTAGAACATTTCCAGTGAATATGTATCATGCAGGCCAATTAAGCTCAAAGACTCTTCGATCTTGGAAAGTATGCCTTTTAAAATTGCTAGTAATAAGTTCACCTACCTTGGCATAGAGATTACTTGGGATTTTAATTCACTGTATGAAGCTAATTTCTCCCCCCTTATGATAAAACTACAAAATAATATTCTGTTTTGGAGATCTCTTCCCATTTCCCTGGTGGGAAGAATTAATGCAATTAAAATGGTTTTTCTCCCTCAGATCCTTGACCTGTTTCAAAATATTCCTATCTTTTTACCTAAGACATTTTTTAATAAACTTCACTCTATAATCATTCCATTTCTATGGGACTATAAAATGCACCGAATTAGTAAAGCTCACCTTTGCAAGGCAAATCGGAGGGTGGACTGGCCCTCCCAAATTTTTTATTTTACTATTACTCTTATGCGCTTCGCACTATTACAATTTGGATAGATCGCAATGTTACACAATCCAAAGGGATCATAATGGAAAAGGAAGACTGCAGCCCTCATGAAATTGGTGCTCTTATTTTGTCACCAACAACTATAGACGCTCGGCATATAACAATAACTGCATCATCCACAGTACTATACGTACTTGGAAACAGATACAATCCCAATTTGGCAATAAGTCTATGTCCATCTTATTACCAATAGCAAAGAATCCCTCATTCGTCCCTTCCACTTTAGATTCAGGTTACATACAATGGAAAGAGTTAGGCATCAGAACTATTGGTGACCTGTTGGTGGGGGTAATTTTGCCTCTTTCTCTCAACTTCAGGTCAAATTTGGTCTCCATAAACACAATCATTTCAGATACCTACAGGTCAGGGCATATGTTAAAAAACACACGCACACTTTAGAGAATATAATACCTACTGAATTTGATGAGCTCTTTAAATTGGGTGGTGGGGAAGGGCATCTAATCTCCCAGTTTTACAACATGTTATTACTCAGATCCTCGCCGTCCACGCAGGGCCTTAGAACAGGCTGGGAACAGGAATTGGGAACCGAGATAAGTGATGAACTCTGGAAGGCCGCTCAAGAGAATATACATAAGTGCTCTGCTAACTCCAGACACCGTCTTATTCAATTTAAAATCATTCACAGACTCCATTATTGTAAGGTGAAACTACATAAAATTTTTCCTAACACATCCCCGTTGTGCGATAAATGCCATATGGAAGAAGCCACGCTTCTCCACTCTTACTCTTTTAATAAAATAAAAAAACTTGGCAACCCTTTTGGCAATATATTGATAACTCTATTTGAAGAGGATTTGATCTGAGCCTCGGTGTGATAAGATACAAGTCCTAGGGAAAGTGTTTTTGCTTATGTCATTTCTGTTTTGTTTTCATATTGTCTTTATATTTTATGTTCACATAAGAAAAATGAGGACAAATTTGTATTGCTAATGTTTCATTGTCCAGATCTGATCCCTCAATAAAACTGTTAACAATGAAAATGTATCATGCAGTACAGCAGCAGTGTAGTTGATCTGCGTCCTGATGTCCGCTGCTTCGATTCTCAGTGGCTTCAATAGCTCAACCCATGCAGCTCCATTCCCAGCGTCCAGTGTCGATCAGTCCTCTGCAGTTCTAGTTCCGATGTCAGGTGTCCCGATCGTCCCTCTGCGGTTCTGTGCGGCGTTCACTTTGTCCGGCGGCTCCAATAGCGTGGTTCTGTATGGCGTTACTTTACGGCTTTGTGGAATCACAATGTAGAAGGATCGGTGGATCTTCCAAACGAGGAAGTTTTCTACCTAAATGTAGCAGCTAAAATCCTATATTTTAGCCTACTGGTTGTTTTTCCTGAAATGTGTTGGCTTTACATGCGCTCAATTAAGATTCATGATGCCGATCTTCCGTTTCACTTACAATAAAGTCATTTATTGCCAGAACAATGTCCATTGTCTACCATTTCAATTTAGATCCACATAAATTTGACATCAATCTAAACCAAGCACAGTAGAAAACTGCCTCTTCCCATTGACAACACCTGAACAGAATCATGCTTGACTTTAAATAACCCATCCCCCATCAGACACTCAGAACTCAAAATGAAATGTGGCCCCTGGTGGCGATAAACATAGGAAAGGATAAATGGCTCCTACAGACATGTTAGCATACACCTCAGAAAGTATGTATTTGAGCCCTGTTTATAAATCACTGAACGGTTCAGCACCACATTACATTAAAGATCTGCTGTTGCTGTACCAACCTTCTATACCCTTCAGGTCTTCTGGCTCTGGTCTGCATCCCCAGAACCAAATGAGGAGAAGCAGCACTCAGCTTCTATGTACCACAAATTTGGAACAAACTTCCAGAAAACTGTAAAACAGCTGAAACACTGAGTGCCTTTAAATCTTGACTAAAATCCCACCTGTTTAGAGTTGTATTTGAAATGTCATCAATTACAAATTTAATGATGGCACTTGTTTCCATGTTAAATGACTTTGTTTTTAATGATGTAAAGCACTTCACTGTCAGGAAGTGATGTGAGAGGTGGTGAGGGAGACGCCGTGGAACCAGAAGGAGTGATGAAAATGATGAGTTTAATAAAATAATCCACAAAAAGTTCCAAACCAGACAGAACAGTCGAGCGGAAAGCGAAACTCACTAACTGGTAGTACTGGCAAACGAGGAACACCGGAAGACGCAGACAAGAAACGTGTCACTTAAGTCAACGTGGAACACACAGTTTGACACGGATCTGACAAAGACACAAAAACACAGGTGGCATTTAATGCACAGAGGGAAATCACAGAACAAGACACACCTGGGAACAATCAAGGGGCAGATGGGACACACAGAGAATCCAAAGAATACAGACAACTAGAGAAACACACAGAAAAACCTCAAATCCTGACATAGGCATAGTGGGTGGAATTTTTTTTTTGCTCTTTTCTGGAAATACACTTAATGCAAAAATGCATTTAGAGCACAAAAAATCTAAAGAAAACAAAAATGACTGCCGGTACCTACTATTATGGAAACAATAGTTGAAAAGTCAGAGATGAAGATGTCTCCAGATGATCAGATCGTCTCCAGTTTCCTCTTTAAAACTCAGAGTTTCAATCTGATCAATAAGTTTTTATTGGACTTTGATCTTCATGCTGAGATCATCAGAGCTGCTGCTTCATCACTGAGATCTTCATCGGTAGGATTGTTAATTTATCATTAGTGAAGAAGTATGGAAACATCTTGTGTGTGAAGGTGTGTATGTGTGTGTTAGTATCCAGATCAGAGAAGGACAGTTTTCCTCTGTCCCAGTCCAGATTCACTCTGATCCTCTGGAGATTCTTCTGGACTGAGAGAAATGTGGAAGGAGCTGGTGGACCCCATGCTGAGTATTTACCTGAACACAACTGTAGAACCAAATATCCAGACTCTATGTCCCCCTTCCTCTTAACAGACTCTTCTAACACACCAAGTCTCCAGTATTTACTGTCTCCAACATCAACATCCCAGCTGTGGTTCCCTGAGTTAAAACCTTCAGAACTCAGAACACAATCCCAGTAACTAAACCTCTCTGGATTATCAGGAAGCTGCTGTTTCTCTCCTCCAGTCAAACTGGTCAGATCTTCAGACAGATGGATTTTTGAACCAGCCGTGTTTGGGTCCAGAACCAGAGGAGTGTAGGTCACCATGGTCTCCATGTTGCTCCAGATGTTGAAGGCCAGGTTGCCCAGATGTTTGGCCTGGTCTATCAGAGCTCCTGAGGGCAGCTGTGGATCCTCCAGCAGGGGGCAGCGCTGGACTCTTTCCACTGCAGCCTTGTAGTTGTGCAGGAATGAGACGTCTGCAGCTCTCAGCTCCTCCTCTGTGGCTCTGACTGTGTCTGAAAGAGCTGCTATCTCTCTGCTCAGAGCCTCCATCTTCTCCTTCATCATCCCTCTCTTCTGCTCCTCTTCCTCCCTCAGTGCAGCCAGCCTGGCCTCCTCTTCCTCTGCTAGAAACTGATGAAGCTGCTTAAACTGCTCCCTAATCTGCCTCTCTGTGTGTCGGGCCTGGACCTCCAGGTGTTCTGCTGTCTGATCAAACTCCTCCTGAACTTTCTTCCTGAGCTCCAGCTTCTCCTTTAAAGGCTCCAGAGTTTCCTCAAGTTTCTTCCTGTGTTGCTGAGCAGCTTCATCGATGGGTCTGAATCTGTGCTTGGTGTGTTTTTCTGAATCTCTGCAGACGAGACACACTGGCTGCTGATGGTCCAGACAGAAGAGTTTGAGTTTCTCAGAGTGCAGAGAGCAGAGACCCTCTGAAGCATTTTGGTTTCTCTGCTGTAACAAAGACTCACACAGATTCTTCAGAGCCAGATTACAGGGAGGAGCATCTGATGCTGATCTTTTCCTACAAACAGGACATGAGCGACCAGTTCTTCTTCTCCAACATTTCTGCAGACATTCCTTACAGAAGCTGTGGCTGCATGACAGAATAACCGGATCCTTAAATATTTCCAGACAGACCGGACAGCAGAGATCATCGTCTGATCTGGAAGCCATTTTGTCTCAGAGTGAAGCTGAAACCACAGCAGACAGAAAGTCAAACCAGGAAGTCAGTTTCTCTCCTGTAGAAACTTTATGAACTTACTTTGATTTGCTTGTTTCCTCCTGCAGCAGTCTGTGTTCCAGTGTCTAGTTGCTCAGTTCTCTCTCTGCTCTCCTTGTTCAGAGTTAGTTTAATTTCAGTCGGAGACGAAGGCAGGGGTCGGAGTTCATCCTCAGGGGTCAGAGTTCATCCTCAGGGTGTTTACTCAGTGAGTGTTTCTCTCTCAACTGTTTCCTGTTTTTTTCCCCAGGTGTTCCTGTTCCAAACAGTCTTGAGGCAGAGATGTGTCGCCCTCTAGAGGATTTATAGTGAACATGGGGCTTCAGAGAAACTGCACAGTATATCAACATTATCTGATAAAATAGTTTCTTCTTGCTCTAAGTAAAAATCTATTCTTCCTCTTATAGTATTTATCTCATCAGGAAAATCCCATCGACATTAAAAATCTTCATTACAAGAGAATCCAGTCCAAGACTGACAGAGGTTACATAACATTCACAGCAAGAACAGAGAAAGTTGATGCCACCATAAATTAATTATAATTGAACATATGTAAATCCAATTTTTAACCCTTAAATACATTTTTTGTGTACTTTGAGTGTCTAGAAGTGTAAAATATGTAAATTTTTATTTCATTTTGTTTTGTGGTTAAATTTACATAATGCAGGAGACGGAAATTAAATTCACATCCTGGAACTGTACAGGTTTACATAAAACAAAAAAAACAAACAAGTCATGAACAAACTGAAAGATTTAAACTCTAAATCATTATTTTACCAGAGAGCCTCCTGTTGGAGGAAGAAAATATGAAATGATGTAGGAAGTGGTAGGAGGAAATATATGCAGCTCCATTTCCACCCAGAGCAGGAGAATAAAGACCCAAACTAATAAATCTGTTCCTTTCACCGAAGTTATTAAAGATAAATTAGGGAGAAATCTGATTATTCAGGATCCATTTTACAGGAAACTGTGATGATGATGATGATGATGATGATGATGATGATGTTTCTATACCAATATTTTTTCTTGCCCTTTCATCGCTGACAAGGAAAATCCACTGGGGCGACTGGACCCGAGTTCTGGACCTGAGTTCTGGAACCAGTCTGGACTGGGATCAGGATCTGACCAAACACACCAGAAGTAGGGAAACAATCCCTGATTTTATGAAAGAATTAAATCTGGTGGATATCTGGAGACATTTAAAACCAGCTGACATAATCTACTCAGGCCATTCAGGAACATTTTTGACTATTTATTGGTTCCAGTAGAATTACCCTCCAATATAACTGAATGTTGCTATATTAGCGTTCTACTGTCAGATCCCTGTAATCTAATTTATTCTGACAGCCTGATGAAAGATCCTCCTAGATGGTTTTTACACCAGAAACGGCTGATAGATGAGACATTCCTTCAGTATGTTGGAGAAAGGACAGACGGATGTTTCAGTATGAATACAACACAAACTACAGCCTGTATGAAACTGGATGCTTTTAAGCTTAAAGGTTATATAATCAGCTTCACCTCGTCAAAATAAAAGAACACCACAAGAGCAGACAGCAACTCGAATCTAAGATTAAATTACTAGAACAAGTTTTTAGAAACAGAAACTGAGAAACGATGTGAAGAAGATTCTGCAGACAGAGCAGTTTATTAAGATTAAATCAATCATTCTGAGAACAAGGAGAAAAACGGGAAACTCTTGGCAATAAACAACTAGAAGTGCAAAAACATAACCTCTATTATTAATAATTAAGGGGAAACTTTAGTAGACCCAATCAAAATAAATGAAGAGGTTAGAAAATACTATGAAAGGCTGTTTGATTCTCTAGACACCTCTGATATACAGGAACACGACTCATTTCTAAATAAGTGAATTATTCCCTCGATAGATGAAGGTTGTAGAGAACAACTGGAAGCTGAAGCTACAGAAGAAGAGCTGGGTCAGAGAGGAAAGCTGGACCTGATGGGTCCCTATAGACTTTTATAAAACTCAGTCCTGCCTTAGAGACGTTTCAGGAGGCGTATTGTAATGATGGCCAACCAAAATCTATGACAACTGCTTTAACCTTTGTGCTACCAAACCAGAGAAGCCCAGCTATAAATGTGAGTATAGTAAGTTTGCTTAACGCCGACCTAAAAATACTCTGTAAATTATTAGCAATACGCTTCCAAGACTCACTTCCTTCAGTGATACACAGGGGTCAGAATGTCTTTGTTTTGGGTCGGCAGGGTCAACATAAAGTGAGGAGCTTCTACACATTATTCATGGTGTTAAATCAGGAACTTCTGTCTCTGGATGCAGAGAAGGAGTTGGACCGAGTCCAATGGCTCCATCTATTCAACATTTAAATCGTTTTGGTTAAGGAAATAAGTTTAAAACTTGGATAAACCTACTATATTTAAATCCTGCTGCAGAAACATTAAATAAAAATGCGTTTAAAAGAATTGTTATTAAACGAGGACGTCATCAAGGATGTCCGTATCCCCTTCATTAAACCAGTGGTTCTTAACCTGGGTTCGATCGAACCCCAGGGGTTCGATAAGTCGGTCTCAGGGATTCGGCGGAGCCTCTGCTGCGGAGGTAAAGACACTGTGTAAAGTCGTGATGACGCCCCGCTTTGCCATCACTTGCTGCAGAGGATCACATTACATTGCTGAGCCAATCAGAGCTGCGGAGGAGCATGCAACACCCCCCGCTCAAGTTTCCAGCAGTGCAGGCGATATTGTATTTTTCAGAAGGGTTCAGTGAATGCGCATATGAAACTGGGGGGTTCTGTACCTCAAAAAACGTGAAGAACCACTACATTAAAGCCTCTTGCTACATCTGGAAGGTCCCATAAAACTGTAGCAGACATTACAGTTAGACAAGCAGAACAAACTTTCATTATATGCAAATGACATAATCCTGTTCATTTCAAATAAAAAGAGTCTATTCCAGATTTTCTTAATTTAACTGAGGAGTATGATCATTGTTATTATTGGATGAAAAAAAAATACCCAGATATAAGTTCAGAATTCAAGGTTGTTAGAGAATTCACTAATTTAGGAATTCAATATTTTCAGATTTATATGTGCTAATCAACACAGAGAGCTCTGCCTCTCACCAGGATGGTGACGATGCAGAAGGGCCAGTTGCAGGAGATCCCACTGGCCTCTTCCCAGCTGTGTCCAGCACAGAGCAGATATCTTTTACTCTCCCAAAGGACCCAGTGGTAATTTCACTTTCACAAAAACCTGCTTATAACCTGCCTAGCTTGTGTTTACATGACATTTATGTTTGTATTCCAGATACTTCAAGGTCAATGGAACAGGGCCCTAATTAAACAAGTTCTACAAAATTCCCCAGAACCCAGCCTGGATCATAGAAGAGATCATTTACCAGCTGCTGGTACAGAGACGGTTCTGCTGTAGAATATTCTGATATCAGAGACTCTTCCTACTGCTTCACCTTCACCCTGGCCTAAAGATCCAGACAGTGTCTTTACCTCAACTTCTGACTTCTGCAATTATAGTCATTGTCCAAGGAGTCTGGATGTCAGCTTTACTCAGTCAGAGCAACATATAAATGCAATATATGCATGGAG
>NW_015114407.1:108309-111211 GCF_001443285.1 Poecilia latipinna | reverse complement strand
AGAATTCACTTATTTAGGAATTCAATATTTTCAGATTTATAAATGATAATCAACACAGAGAGCTCTGCCTCTGACCAAGATGATGATGATCCAGAAGGGCCAGTTGCAGGAGATCCCACTGGCCTCTTCCCAGCTGCATCCAGCACTGCTTTAACTCTCCCATAGGACCGAGTGGTAATTTCACTCACACTAAAACCTGCTTATAACCTGCCTAAATTGTGTTTACGTGTCATTTATGTTTGTATTCCAGATATTTCAAGGTCAAAAGAACAGGGCTCTGATCAACCAAGTTCTACAAAATTCCCCAGAACCCAGCCTGGACCATAGAAGAGATCATTTACCAGCTGCTGGTACAAAGACGGTTCTGCTGTAGAATATTCTGATATCAGAGACTCTTCCTGCTGCTTCACCTTCACCCTGGCCCAAAGCTCCAGACAGTGTCTTTACCTCAACTTCTGACTTCTGCAATTATAGTCATTGTCCAAGGAGTCTGGATGTCAGCTTTACTCAGTCAGAGCAACATATAAATGCAATATATGCATGGAGACAATATAAAAGGGCTAATGAGGTAAATACAATGATGCTGAGTTCTATAAACAAACTGGAAAACAGTGGTGGAAGAAAACCAGTGTTATGTTAAAACAATGGCAGATGTGCTTCTTTTGACTGCAACCTAAATATCATTCAAGTCTGAAGACTAAAACTAAGAGAAACTTTTCTGCCACCATATTGGATCATTTAATTGGAATAAACGCTTAAAGGATGTGGCAAAGCAAAATACACAAGTGATCAAATTCAAAATGAAATTCTTCAGGGCTTAGCAGAGATGGTACAGACTGATTCATAGAAGTAAAGAAATGTGAAGTATTCAGTTATTGCAGACAAAACCAAAGACTTGCATAAATAGAAAGAAATGGTTGTAGGATATTATTAATAATGGTGTTTTCCATGAAGTTTGTTTCCAAGCAGCTGAAAGCTTTAATGCACCGGGTGAGGAATCTGCTTTTTCAAATAGATGTTTAATTCTTAGGTCTTTGGTGAAAAAGTGCTTGGTGATGACATATGTTTCTGACTTGCTCCAGTCCAGCTCTATTGATCTACTGTAGATCTAGTAGTAGACGCCTTTAAAGACACTTTTCAAGGCTACAGAAATGAGAAATACTTTGAAATGTAGAAAGAAATTGAACTTGCTGAGCAAAATTGGTGCAGAAACTGACAAAAGACGTCCAAAAATAAGCTCCAAATATCTCGACTCTCTGGTAAAGAGCACTGTAGGACAAAGTGAGGGCTTCCCCAGATCACTCTTTAGTCAGGAGCTTTTGACTGTCTCATAGTTAAGGTGAAGATTTTAAAAGAAAAGAGATTATGCAAGGTGTAGAATCTCTATACAGCAAAGAGGTTTCATGTGAATAGATTTCAGTCGTTAGTCCAGTTAGTGTTAGTTCCTGTGAGAGAAGCTTTTCTGCCATAAAACTGATTCAAACTCACCTCAGGACAACAAAGGCTGATGCAGGTGAAGCCACAATGCATCTCTTAGTGCAGGCAGGGATCACACATGGCCTCAACATGGACGACGTTGTGACACATTGAGCTTCATGTCAACAACCAAAGGATTCAGCTTTTCTGACTGGTCATGAATTTGTTCTTCACTGTCTGGTACTTGGACCAATGAGAGTCTAGGAGTCAGACAGTCCATGTAGAAGCTGAACTACGTTCATGTCAAGATGGTATCTAAGTATTGTTTATAGTTTCAAACATGGCTGATGACATGGCTGATGTTTGTTTGAAAGACTCATTTGTGCCCAGGCTTTAACTTCAGGTCTGATGTTTGATTGTTGCTCCAGTATTTCCACACCATGTTGTTTCCTCATGATGGTTATTTTGGCTCCAGTCTCTCCTGCAGTAAAACACCCAGACAGCATGAAGAAGCATCTTTCCTTTCTCATTTCTAAACTGTGATGCTGGATATTGTGCTTAATCTAAATGAATAAGAAGTGGAAGGTTCATGTGGAAACACTCAGGTTTTGGGGCTTCTCAAAAATAAGGACACAGTAAAATAAAAACAATAAATTCTAGAAATTATGGAAAAGGTAATTTCAAAAGAAACGGTTTAACACAAATATCTGCATCTTCCACAATCCTTTCACAATAATAAATAAATTTCTCACAGTGGGAAGAATCTGAGCTTCTTTCTCAGAATAAGCACCGACTTTAAATGTTTAATGTTTTTTCTGCATCTATACATCAATGACAAGCAATGTTGGTAATTTTGTAAAATAAAATTCTTAGCACAAACTTCCACATTTTACAGACCTTTTGAATTTCTAACCATCTAAAAACATAGAAAAAGAAGAATCATATGCCTCCATCGTGTAGTCATCCTGTTTGGCCACATGATGGAGCCAAACCCACCGGATCAGCAACAGTGTTCAGTTTCATTCAGTGGTTCATTTCAGACCAGTTTGTATTTCTATCAACTTTAAAAGGTTATTCAGTATCTGAGTCATTAATATTCCAGTCTTCTGGAGAAATTATGCAGGATGAACTGTCTCCACCATCAACATGTTCGCTGTGGTTCAATAACTTAAAACCCTCAGAAGTCAGAACAGCGTAGGGACCATAAAATCTCTTTGGATTACCAGGAAGCTGCTGTTTCTCTCCTCTCCTCCCATTGGTCAGATCTTCAGACAGATGGACTGATGGACCAGCCGTGTTTGGGTCCAGAACCAGAGGAGTGTAGGTCACCATGGTCTCCATGTTGCTCCAGATGTTGAAGGCCAGGTTGCCCAGATGTTTGGCCTGGTCTATCAGAGCTCCTGAGGGCAGCTGTGGATCCTCCAGCAGGGGGCAGCGCTGGACTCTTTCCACTGCAGCCTTGTAGTTGTGCAGGAATGAGACGTCT
>NW_015114407.1:76916-104276 GCF_001443285.1 Poecilia latipinna | reverse complement strand
TTACTTTGATTTGCTTGTTTTTCCTCCTGCAGCAGTCTGTGTTCCAGCGTCTAGTTGCTCAGTTCTCTCTCTGCTCTCCTTGTTCAGTGTTCCTGTTTTTCCCGGGTCTTCCTTTTGAATCATCCGCCTCGAGAGGAGTTAGTTTTCTTCTTCGTCGTTTTTTTCTTCTTCTTCTTTTCTATTATGGCGGATCGCAAGCAACTTTAAGGAGCATACCGCCACCTACTGTACATGAGCAACATTACATCTATTAATTTCTATTTTTTTAATTTTGTATCCTGAAGATAAGTGAATAATTCTTTCTTTAATCTGTAAATATCCATCATGTTTCCTCCATTTCCCAGTATTCCTGTCAGAACCGATTCTTCTCAGTTTCTCCCTTTCAGGTTCAAATGTTCTTCATTAATTTGTGTTATACATTTTCTATCTCTATATCCTTCACATTTATCATTATTTTTCCTCCCTATTAAAATTAAAACGTCATTTAAATATGACCTATTACTTCTCTTCTGTTTGTCTCAATATTTCTAATTAATCTAATTAACTTTTGTACTTTATTTAATCTTCTTCCTTTCTCATCTTCATTCCACCTTTTCTAAATTTTTCCATTTCTTTACTCTTAATAAATGATTTCCCTTCCCCTTTCCCATAAGGAATTATAACCATTATTACCACCTTTAAAGCCCTTTTTACTAATTTAGCTGCATTTTCATTTCCTTTAACCCTTTATCTGCTGGTACCTAAACATCACTGCCACCCCTGTGTAAATAAACTGAGCTGAATTTCTAATTCTACATCTTTCCTATTATTTCCTTCTCCCTGAATACTTTCTATAACTGCTTTGTGCATCACCACCCTGTAACCTCCTCTGTAAACTGACTTATTATGGCGGGTAATCAGTCATCTGACAGTTTTGATTGTGTCTCTGTTGTGTTCGTGGTCTGAATGGTTTAAAGGGCCGTTTTCATGTGATTTTTTTATTAACTCTTTGGTACAAAAAACTGATTGAAACTCGATTTAACTGCATATTTAAGGTTGAGCTGGAACTGAACATGAAACATTCCCCGTGATAATAACTCAGAAATAGTCCAGATAGTTTGGATGTATTTTAATTTCTTTATTTTATATCTTATCTTATATTTTTGAAAGATGTCTGGTTCGTTGTTCTTCTCTCATGTCCTGAGACCCACCAGAATCCCACGCGGTCAAAAGTGAAACCACAGAGGAAAAACAATCCGTGTCTGACGTCACAGAGCTTCAGGGTTTAATCAGAACAAAGCAAAAGCATGAATCCCAACTTCAGCACATCACAACCTCAGAAACGTCAAACACAGAAAACAGACATTAATTAAGGAAAGTTGAACAGTAGAAATCGACAGACAGAAAAAAGGCAAAAAACGCGTTTTTTGGAGATTTGCCATGCAGCCGGAAATAGCAAAATCTGGCTTGTTCCTTTCGTGCACAAACGTTTGTAGTAAAGGTGTATTCTTCTCTTTAATTGATTCAAATAAGGCGTACAGGGGCGCTGCCAGAAATATTAGGCCCCCTGACAAAAAGTTTGTTTGGGCCCCCCATGCAGCTGCTGTTAGAATTTTTGAGTCTATTTGCCCCATAAAAAGTCACAATTTTAAAGGCTTCCATCTGCTTGGTTTCTTTGGTTCATTACTAATAATTAGCACAAAAATTACTGCTCATGAATTTAACGTCCAACCGTTCACATCCAGTATGCTAGTATGGTGCTTACATTTTTTCTATTAGTTTTAGATACTGAAATGTCTCCCCATGAGCAACAGTCAAAAGCAATGTGCAAAATACACATAAAGTAATCCAGACTTCTAAAAATGCTATCTAGTTGTATTTTATTCAAGCTGCAGTACATAACTTTAATAAAATCTATGTTTTCTCCATATTTGTTAACTGTCACAACATTGTAGCAGTAATCAAATTTATCCAATACATTTTTTCCAGTGGCCCTAATCCTGTTCAGTAGGAATCTGACAGATAAGAAATCCAGAAAACAGTTCAAAATCTGAATATTTCAGGCAAAAATATTCATTTCATCTCCATTTTAAAACTGATTTGACTATATTTCTTTTAATTATGACGATAGTAATGACAGCACCTGCATCCCATATAATAAACCAATAATCATCATGATTTTTATTATTGTTGCAGAAGCAGGAGATCAAAGCGGCCTGCAGAGATCAAAGGATGCCAGTTTCTCTGATGATCGATGACATCAGCTCACGTTTTCTTCCGTCGCCTCGTTTGGATCATGTTTTATTCATTTAAACACAATCCTGCACAAAAACACACACACAGTACCAGAACCACAGCCGCCTACACGTGATCCGCTCAGCTTTTCAACTCCGTCTGCTGCTGTCAAACCAATCAGGAAACATCAGGATTTTCAAAATAAGACGCACATGGACGGATATTTCTGGAAAAACGGAGAAAAACTGCGATAAAACACGCAGGATTTTATAAATTATAAATCTGAAGGTATTACTATTTGGAGGTATTAAAGAAAACAGTTTTCCAGCCGTTTTTGATGTGGTGAGATTTTATTATGAAGACGTGTAAACTGTGCGTGAATTTGTTACATCACATCTCCGTTAGCTCCAGACTCTCTGATGTCTTAATGAGATTTAGGGGAGAAAATGTCCGTTTCTAATAGTGACGCCATATTGATTCTTCTCAATCTGATTCCGCACTAACAGAGAAAAAAATACAATCACAAAAACATAAAAACAGAACCGAACCGGACCGTGTTGTCAAAATTAGTAGAAGAGGCGGAAAGAAAAGTGATTACATTTCAAAATAAAAGACTCAGACGCGTGTGTCAGCTAGACTTCCAACAAAATATGGGAAAATGTGGAAAAATAATGAATTTTCCTTCGAGGTTTGGATAAGTATGAAAAAATAAATTAGAACATGGACAAGAATTTTAATATTATGGAAAAAATTCCATCCATCCACTGGTGAAGCAGCTGTTTTAATTTGTACATTTTTGAAATTAAAAAATTTGTAAAACAAATTCTAAGTGTTTTAATTTTTGTACACAGTTGGGAAATGTCACAAGTATTCAGATAAATTATGTCATTTTATCAGTAATTTACCAATGAATAGTTTTCCAGTCTTTGTCAAACATTTTTAAATATAAATAATGAAGGAAAACATGTTTGTTTTACTCAACATTTTTTGCACTATTATAAACAATAACAATTTCTAACAAAATACTTTAATAATTAAAAATTGCATTTGAGAGATTAAGATTAGATAATACAATAATTCCTCTTATATAGTAAGTGAAATTAAAACTTTTTAAAAAAGCATAGATATCTAACAAAAATATTTTTAAGGCAATCTTTAAAAAAATATTAATTTGTGTTCAATGAACTCAAGTGAAGCAAGTGATCAAAATTGAGCAGAAACTGTTTTGTTGTCATTGGTTTTACTCTCCCAAACTTAAATAAATCCTCTAAACTTAAAGTCTTTATACGAGAGATGCTAAAAAAAACAAAAACAAAAAAGAAACTTTTGTGTTTGAAGCAAACATGAACAAAATAACACAAAGGTAAATGTTGGGGTTTTGTGACAAGCAATTTCACAAAACCCCAACAGACTTTCACTTCTAACAATAAAAAAAATCACTTTACTCTCAAAATTTTGACTTTAATCCTAAAATTTGGACAATTTTTCTTAGATTTTTATCTCAAAATTCTGCAAAGCAGCCACAGGTCATCAATACAAGTTCCTCTTTGGGAAGAAAAAAATGTAAGAATTTTTATATAAAAGTGCAAAAAAAACAAACAAAAAAACCTGATAAAAAGTCAAAATTCTGACTTTAATTTCAGAATTCTGTCCATTGTTCTTATTTTTTAACTTCAATCTCAAATGTTTAACTTACATGCTTTTGTTGAGACTATCCTAGAAAAACAGTGTCTCTTCAGTCAGAGGCTTCTTCAAATTCGCTGTAATACAAACTGCTACAGGATATCTGTCCTGCCAACAGACACACCATCTACAAAAACTCTTTCAAGAAATTGAATTAATATTTAATTCATTTTGGGATCAACGAAGTATTTTTGTATTTGAATAATATTTCAAACTTTCTTGTTAATTTATGCAATAAATCACAGGCTCTTATTTTGTAACGTGACCGGAAGTATTGCCGTGGTTCTGCGGAACTTGACAGCGTCATTAATTGTGCGCATCACCAGTACTGCGGACTGACTGACTGAGCTGGACGTCTTCTAGAGGAGTGGGAAAAAATAAAGAAATCTTCCAGATTCTGCGGGGGTTTATCTTATAATTAGCTCGGTTCGGCCTCTTGGAGGCTAAAACACAAAGGAATCCTGGAAGCACCCGGAGAACCGCGGATATCCACGCGGCAAGGATGCTTCATGACCCACAGCAGGTGTGAGGACATGGCGGCGGAGCCTCCGGCGGCCCCCGGCCGGGTGGTGCTGGTCAAGAAGATCATCATGAAGGACGGAGCGGTGGTGAGTGTCCGAGCCGCCATGTTTACCACAGGAAACAACCCGAACCGAGACATTTAATGTTGTTTTAATAGAGCGTCTGGTTCTGTTTATATGTACCTCGGCTGAACCGTTGTTTCTATCTGGGGAAATAATTAAATAAACTGTCACGTTTATGACGTAACATGGAATTAACGGACGTTGACGCTTGAAAAAAAATCAAATTCAACCGTTAGAAATTTGATTTATTCGACGCCATTTTATTTATTTATAGAGCTAAATCACAGTTTAATTTCGTTATTATGAATTATGTGAAATAGGTTTAAATTTCTAATTGTTGAGGCTGAAATTGAAAATAAATTAAATAAATATAAGATCGTTCTGGTTCCGAACGGTCTGGTCCAAAATGGCCGTGTTCTGTTCTGTTCTGTGAGGAAAGTGAAGGTGGGAGGGAGGCTGTAATGGAGACCCACACACACACACACACACACACACACACACACACAGGTTGGGCTTATAGCGGCGGTGCTGATGCGGTCGGGATGGATCCATTATGGTGTTACATAACAGCCCCCTGCCCGGGCCGGGACGATCCTCCCCGGGGCGGGCGGGCGGAGGAGCCGCTCGCTGCGGATCCAGCGCTCCGCAGCTCCGCCAGCGTCCATTTTAACACCGGAACAGACGCATTCACCGCAGCTCACACAGAAAATGTCTGAAAAATATATTTAAAAGATTTTATTTAATTTAAAGTTTTTTCATTATCGTCACAGAAATAAAATATCTAAATATTTCACCAGAAAGGACAAAAATATACACCACCTCCAGAGAATTTACACCCATTTTACCACTTTATACTTTGGTTTATTTTACTAGAATTTTATGTGGCAAAGACAAACAGGTCAATAATTGTGAAAAATGGAAACTATTTTTTTCCCAGAATATCCTACATTTAAAACCCCTTTTCTAAATAAAAGTTAAGAAACCACACAATGATGTCAGTGTGCAGATGTTCAAGGCTGGTAAAGATGCAACTGGACCTTCAGATGTTTATTTGTATAAATAAATAAAATAAAAATTATCTACTATGTGTTTTAGTATCACATAAAATTATAAAAGTTGATTTTTTATAAAATTTCTAAACATTTTCTGTCAATCTTAAATGTTAGAAATGCTAATATAGTTTCTAACTCACATTTTCCCCTGATTAAAGTAAAATGTAAAATATCATAGATAAACAATAAAAATATCACAATTTCTCATGCAGGTGTATAATAAGATGTTTCTATTAAACATGAAGGAAGCAGAATTTTCCCCCATTTTCCTTTCAGGACAAATTAATCAAACAATAATAAACATCTTCACACACTTCACCTGGTAAAACTGCAGCTTTATTACAAATCCCATAATGTGAATATGAATTTCTGGATTAAACTGTATGATGTTACAGAAATAACCCAGCAGAATGGAAATGGTTGGAAAATCTGAAGTTTTCTTTATTGTCTAAACAAAGAAACGTCTGAGTGAATCTGCAGATTCCTCCATTAGAAGCTTCAGAACATTTCCAAATGGACTTTACTCAGTCATCAAAAATAAATGATTTATTTTCTCTGTTTTATTTTGAAAGTTGAAGCCAAAAGAGAAAATTAATGACTATAGATTACATTTTAAACAAACACATCCAGATTTAAACACATAAATCTGAATGTACATATTTAAAGTACTATTTATTGATCATTTTAACCTTTAGCAGCTCCAAGCTCATTTACATACACAATATAACTGGGCCTGTAACAATAAATCAATTAATCATACAAATGAAAACAAACTCAAAATGTTTTCCAGTTCCAGTGTTAAATGCTTATTAGGATTTAAAGTTTATTGTATTATTCTTGTATTATTATGCCATTACTGTTATATTACTGGAAAATTGTCTCAAAATAACAATATCGTTGTTTATCGTGATAATTTCTGGGACGATTTATTGTCCAGCAAAATGTATCATGACATCTTTAAATGTAACATTTAATTCATTATTTTTTGCTTCAGTAGTTTTTAAAAATACCATTTTAATCTGCACTTTAATAAATATAAATCACTTGCAACATAAATTTCAACATTACATTTTGACCAGAGATTTGGAGAAACTGCAGATTAAACCAAAATGTGTGAAACGCTTCACACCGACTGATCAAACAGCCGAGGATTCTGGGAAAACAGTAAAACAATGTCAGCTTGTTCTGATGGAAGGTCATCATGTTTCCTTCTGCTGTCAGATATTTGACCAGAAATGTGAAATAAGTTTTAATAGAAATGTAAGAAGTTTATCTTAAAGGAAACCAGACAGGAAACTCACTGAAGCTCCAGCTGCAGATTAAAGTGGTGGTTGCTAATGCTAGCTATCTTAGTAACATGAATGACAGCTTTAGTGCATAAAGAGGTGAAGTTATAAAGAAAACTTTTAACCAGTTTGACTCTTAGAGCCTGTTAAGGTGATGTTCTCCTTCTGTCCTCCATTTCTCTACATTCCTCCTAGTTTTAGAGGAAGTCCACATGAAGCTCAGCTCAGGATGTTTACAGATAAACTCTGTTTACCAGGACTGGATCTCTGGATGCTTCCCACTAATCTGCCTAGCAACAGTTTACCATCTTCATGTTTCCTTAGTGCAGGGGTCCCCAAGCTATGGTCTGTGGGCCAGATCTGGCCCGCCTCCTCATTTGGTCCGGCCCCCTGAACAATACCAGAGAGCATTCAGTGTTTTTTTTTTTTCATATATATGTGGATTTTTCTTCAACCACCAGGGGAGCTCTTGAGCAGATATGAACCTTAGTTTCCCTCAATGGAATATATACTGGTCAGTACCAGTCACCGTTTCGCTCACGGTTTTTTTCCATTTGCATTCTGGGTAAAAATCTATCTACAAATGCGAATATGTCATCGGCAGTAATCCAATCCCCCTCCCCCGTCAACAAAACTTTTCTAAGGTTTCTTTGTCGAAAAACTAAGACCGGCCCCTGACCAGAAAAGGGAACAGTCATGTGGCTCTCGCAGGAAAAAGTTTGGGGACCCCTGATTTAGTGAATCAGGTTCAGACGGAGGGATGAGTTTAAGAAGCTGAGGATGTGACGGATTAACCTGCTGGATTATCTGGTTCAGGTCCTCCTGCTGGTTCTGACCCGGCTGGGTTCTGTTTGGGTCAGAACGGTTCTGGCTTCTGGACTCTTTCCAGATGAAATGCAAACTTTTCTCTCAAGCCCTGGTTCTCCTGTATGTTTTTTCTTCCACTAAACTTTCCATCTGTATTTCCGTTTGGGATCATTGTGAAAGGCTGGACAGATTCTGTATTAAAAATCAATTTTTATTGGAAATTAAATTTAAATGATCCAGTTTGAGAGTCACCTGTAAAATTTCTTTTCCTGTTGGGCCAATCAGATGAAAGCTTTCCGCTGTTCCCACGGTAACACAGAGTTCAGAACCTGCGGGTCAGACAGGCCCACGATTCCAGCAGCTAAACATGGAAACTGATCCAGATCCAGTTCTGGTTCCGGTTCTGGAGGTTAAGTCCAGCTGAGTGCCGTCAGTCCGGTTCGGTTCTCTGCTCCACTTCTTCTCTCTGTCAGAAAACTGTTGTGACAATAAAAGATGAAAATAAATAAATCAGTCATGTCTGACCCATAATCTGAGGTTCTGTTCGTCTGTCAGCGTCAGCAGAAACGTTTAAACCCGATATGAAGCTGAAACTGGACCTCCAGGTTCTGCTGGTGCTTGAGGACAGATCGTAACATCTCTATTTGTTCACAGGGAGGGAAGACTCGGTTCTGGTCCGGTTCTCTCCGGTTATCTGGGGCTTTTGTTGGTTTAATAGTGGCCTCAAGGCGCCCAGGCTCACATTATTCATGTTAACATGGCTGCCAGGTAGGTGGAGAAACGACGGAAACTCTGGAGTTATTACACATTAATGCAGTTCAGTCTGAAGAGCCCATCTTGTTCGGTTTAATGAGTAGACTTTATTAAATTAAAACAAAATCAAAGTTCTTCCTGGTTGGATGGATGTACTGAGAGCTGATTGGTTCTCTGGAAGCAGGAAGTTGGGATGAAATGGAGCAGGTGTGAGGAGTGTGATTCCTCTGAACGTTGAGTTTCGATTGTTTGTGTGTTTCAGCCGCAGCAGGGCATCGGCCGGCCCAGCGTCTACCACGCTGTGGTGGTGATCTTCCTGGAGTTCTTCGCCTGGGGTTTACTCACCACGCCGATGCTCACCGTAAGCAGAAACAACAAGCCACTTGTTTCAGAAGAATAAAATCTGTTTCTGTAACGGTGTGTGTGTTTGTAGGTTCTGCATGAAACGTTTCCCCAGCACACATTCCTGATGAACGGCCTGATCCAGGGAGTGAAGGTGAGCGACTCACTGAGTAGTTTCAATCCAGTTCTACTGCAAATATCTCAGTTTTGTCATATTTTAGCCCCGTGCTGCAGCTGCAGCGGTCAGTCAGGACCACTCCTCTAATGATGCTGCTGCCTGTCTGCAGGGTCTGCTGTCCTTCATGTCCGCCCCGCTCATCGGAGCGCTGTCAGATGTCTGGGGACGAAGGTCCTTCCTCCTCATCACCGTCTTCTTCACCTGCGCTCCCATCCCTCTGATGAGGCTCAGCCCCTGGTAGGAGCTTCATCCCACAGACAGGAAGGAAGGAACTTCCTGTCTGTTTGGATGGAAAATGAAGCTTTGACTGGATGAAACTTTAGCTCATATTAGCCACGTTTTAGTAAAACATGGCGAGTCAGGACGGCGTGTTTACCTCCAGAGTTTATAGTTGTAACAGAAGAGTCGACTGTTCTGTGAAACATTCCTAATAAGAACCAGGCGGCTCCAGGTCTGATCATTTTATCAGAGCGGATGAAGTTTCTGCTAGACGATACATCCAGACCGTTCCTGAGCCGACAGGTCGGGTTTCTGAATGTTTCTCAGGTTATTTTTAAACGTAACCTCTTACTGGTTACGTTTCCAGAACCTCTGCTGAACCTTCATGCTGGTCTCACTGCATTTTCATGTCACTTTGTTTCTTTTGCTGAACTTAAAGGTTCTAAAACTTTCACAAAACTTTCTGGAAACGTTTCCAGAGGTTATTTTGCTGTTACCTGTGCTGAACTTACAGGCTACTTCCAGAGATTCTGGTTACTTTGGTAATTTATAATTAAATTTGATCAGGTTTTTATGAAGGAAATTTGTTTATTTGTAATATTATAGTCATCTTTACATCAGAAGCTTTCATTAAAATGTGCAGACTGAGTTTAACTGTCTCATGAGTCATAAATATCTCCGTCCCTCTGACTGTACTGCAGACTCTGATGCTGCTCTCTGACCCTCTGTGTGTCCAGGTGGTACTTCGCCATGATCTCCATGTCTGGAGCGTTCTCCGTCACCTTCTCCGTCATCTTCGCCTACGTTGCTGATGTGACGGATGAGAGGGAGAGGAGCACCGCCTACGGCCTGGTAAGAGCCGCCCATCGGGTCGGCTCGGTCCAAACTGAGTGATGTCACTTCCTGTAACGTCCTGCTGCGTTTCCTGTCCAGGTGTCAGCCACATTTGCAGCAAGCCTGGTGACCAGCCCGGCCATCGGTGCCTACCTGTCGGCCTGGTACGGAGACAACCTGGTGGTTCTGCTGGCCACCCTCATCTCTCTGGCCGACATCTGCTTCATCCTGCTGGCCGTCCCCGAGTCGCTGCCGGACAAGATGAGGCTCAACACGTGGGGTACCCCGTTCTCCTGGGAGCAGGCCGACCCTTTTGCTGTCAGTAACCAGGAAGTGTAACCCTGCGGCGGTTAAAGAGGCAATGTGACAAACTGTCCCTCTGTCTGTCTCTGGTCCAGTCTCTGAGGAAGGTGGGTCAGGACTCCACCGTCCTGCTGATCTGCATCACCGTCTTCCTTTCTTACCTGCCGGAGGCCGGACAGTACTCCAGCTTCTTCCTCTACCTGAGACAGGTGAGTCCTCCAGCTTCCTGTCCACCATGACGCACCAAACCAAACAAGACCCAACATGGCCCAACATGGTCCAACATGACTCAAAAAGACCCAACATGGCCCAACATGGCCCAACATGGTCCAACATGACTCAAAAAGACCCAACATGACCCAACATAACCCAACATAACCCAACATGGCCCAACATAACCCAACATAACCCAACATGGCCCAACATGACCCAACATGGTCCAACATGACTCAAAAAGACCCAACATGACCCAACATGGCCCAACAAGACTCAGATTGTTGGAAAAGTTTGAATATTTTAACTAAAATAAACATTGACATTGAACTATACGTTTCCTTCCAGGTCATCAACTTCTCCTCCACCACCATTGCTGTTTTCATCGGGGTCGTTGGCATTCTGTCCATTGTGGCTCAGGTACCGACCCGGTCCCACACACTGCAGGTCCTTAAACCAGAACCAGAACCAGATCCGTCTCTGTTTCCCCTCAGACGCTCTTCCTCACGCTGCTGATGAGATACCTGGGCAACAAGAACACGGTTCTTCTGGGCCTGGGCTTCCAGATCCTCCAGCTGGCCTGGTACGGCTTCGGATCAGAACCATGGTAAGACAGGCCGCTGAGATTAACAACCAGAACTAGACAGAGTTCTGCCTCATCATCAGTCAGTCCAGGATAAACAAACTGAACTCAAAGTTGTCTGACATTTTCTAAAAGCTTCAGTATTTTTTCAGACTGGGGATCCGTTGGGAAGATATGAGCAGTAAATATCCGACCAGCTGCTTGTCATACAGACTGTTAGCATGATTAGCTCAGTTAGCATTTCTCCTCTCTCTTTTCCACCGCGGTTCTTGAACTAGATTTTGTAATTCTCAGAATAATTTCCAGTATTTCTGCTGTTTTTATTTCGGTGTAAAGTTATGACTTAAACCTTGAAATGACATGAAGCTAAACTGAACCACGATCCAGATCAAACTCTGAGACTGGGCCACCATGTTTGCTCTAACTCTGTAGCAACACGTTCACTAGAGATGCATCCTGCAGGTTTAATTATTCAACATCTGTGGATCGATTAAAAACTGAATTTAGTTTCAGAGATTTATCACCATTAATAATTTATGAATTTAGACTAAGGCTATGAAAATGAACTTGTTAAACCTGTTAACTAACATCAACTGACAGTCGTAATAAAAACATTTAGAAGGCATTAATTCAGTTAATTTGAAACAGTTAATCTGATTCATTCACAGCCACTCTGTGATTAATCACATTACAGATTTGAACCGTTTGACAGTCAGAAACTCAGTCAGAACCGAGTCTGGGAGGTGAAGAGGTTCTGGAGAACCTGTAGCAGCAGAGAGCCTTAGTGTTGTTCTGCCAGCGGGGGGCGCTGTTCCTCTGACTACTGTGTGTGTGACAGGATGATGTGGGCAGCTGGAGCCGTGGCGGCCATGTCCTCCATCACCTTCCCTGCTGTTTCTGCTCTGGTGTCGCAGTCAGCTGACCCAGATAAACAAGGTGAGTCTGATCAGCAGCCCGGACTCTGACCAGAACCAGAACCAGAACCCGCTCTGACTGTCTGTCCGCCTGCAGGGGTCGTCCAGGGCATGATCACGGGGATCCGGGGCCTCTGTAACGGCCTGGGCCCCGCCCTCTACGGCTTCATCTTCTTCCTGTTCAACGTGGAGCTGAACACTCTGGACCCGATCCAGGAGGAGTACAGCATCGACCCGCTGCCGCTGCACGGACCCACAGAGGTACAGAACCATTCAGAACCCTACAGAACCCCACTAACTGGGCCTCATCAGGACTGGAGGGAAAACTGAAATAGAGGGCGATACTGGAACCACGGCGGCTGGTTTTCAGGCTGCTGCTCAGTTTTGAATGTTTGATTTATAAATGCAGCAGAACCAGACAGTAAAGCATGAAAATAACTGAAATGATCATTTTTATTTTCCAGTTTATGAACAGAAAGAGATTCTAGTGAAATGTCAAAGTCAGGGTCTCCAAATGTTTTGGCTCAAGGGCCAAGAAATAAAAACTGAAGAGGATTTTGCACATTTGTTGTATTAAATCAGATTCTTTTGGGCTCAACTGAATAAATTTATTCTCGGTTATAAGAAAAGAATTTCTCTTGAAACACTTTCTATGTTTAGCCAAGTTCAATAAATTAGATTTGGGTGAAGCAAAGTCTCTGGATAAACCTGCTTCTACTTATTATAAGAACTTCATATATTTATATATAAACTACATATAAAGTTATTTTACTTTTGTCAAGTAATTGCTGTAATTTATGTAAATGCCTCCTGACTTTATTTGTATGAGTTCTGTCACATCTGATAAACATAATAAAAAAAAAAGCATAAATAAAAAACAGATTAATAATTTCCTGAACTGGAGTTGAAGACCACAGTAAAAGCGTTGTGGGTCCAGAATCGGCCCGTGTTCCTCAGGTTGAGCCCCTGCCTGGTTGCTGAACTGCAGCGTTTCTCCTGTGTTGCAGCAAGCGCTCATCCCGGGGCCACCCTTCCTGCTGGGCGCCTGCACCGTGGTCATCGCCTTCCTCGTCGCCCTCTTCATCCCCGAGAAAACCTCTTGCTCCTCTTCCTCCTCCTCCTCTTCCTCCTCTTCCTCCTCGGAGCTCTCCCTCAGCGACAAGCCCCTCCCTGACAGCAAGGAGGCGCTGTCCTCGCTGGCCGGCGTCCACATCAACACGCCGCTGCCGGGCAGCGACGAGGAGGCCCCGCCCTCCGCCAACGCCGAGGACTCTGAGCCGCTGCTGCACGACAGCATCGTCTGAGGAGCCATGGGGGCGGAGCCTCTGCCGCTGGGGGTGGAGCCTCTGCAGCCGGTGGGCGGAGCCTCTGCCACTGTGTTTTCCTGTGTTTCCGTTAGCAACGCGGCTGGACTGAGTGTACTTTTCTCGTCGGAAGTTTTTGCCTCTTTGCCGATCGGCGGGATGAACTTTTAGCTTCAGAGGGGCACCATCCTGACCAATCAGGATCCATCTTTAATGAGCCAATCGGACGCAAGCATGGAGGTCTGCAGGGAAGAAAGGGAAGAAATCAGAGGGTGGGAGGAGGCAGATCCTTAACGTTTTAATGGAGGAGTTCACTTCATCTTTAAGGCTTTTTTTACTCTTTTGGTCATTTTGAACGTGTTTTAATTCAGAAGTAAACTTTAATGGCAGCCAAAACATCCAGGTTTATTTATATGTTTGTTTTTTAAATCAGTCAGTGTGTTTCTGTGGGTGGAGATTGTATTAAAACCAGCTAAAACAAGAGAAATGAACCGTTTTTAATCTCACTCTGAGATTAAACCAAAGCAAACTATTGATTACTGACAATAATTAGAAGGAAACAGGAATGGATCCTTACATTCCCAGTAAAACAAACGTTTTGGGTTTTATTTTTCCCTGTGTCCCTCTACCTCCAGTTTTTATGTTTCTCTCAGTGCTGCTAGCTGCTGGCAGAGGAAAACCCTTCGCCTGGCTCCCTGACGCCTCAGGGTCGGTTTAATTCGTTCCAAACCAACTCAGTTTCACTCGAGGCTTTTTTCCCTGGCAGCAGTGAAACTCCTGAGAACAAACTTTATACTTGAAGCATCCGACAGAGATTCCAAGAGCTTTAGAGAAGATTTGAAGCAGAGTTTTAACAGTATTTAACTGCCACACTGTGTACAGAGTGAGCCATGTCATGACTTTAAATGTAAATGCACTTTTGAATGAGACTCTGGTTTGTAAATACTGTAAGTGTGACGTGGGATCAGCTAGTTTTCTGTCTCCGGTCGAGTTTAAAGGACACATATCATCACATTTTCCTTTTTTTTAAAAATTTTTTTCAGGATTATGGCTGATGATACTCGGAGTAATTTTCTACTTCTGAAATAGAAAATGTTGCCAAAGAAAGCCGGCGTTCAACTCAGAATTCAGCATCAAAGTTCACCTGAAATTATAGTCTGAGATCAGAAACTGAATATTTATGGACAGGGACGAGACCTAGCAAACCAGCCCCACATGCAGGTATTTAAAAGCACCCACTGGGGCAAATGGCTGCATTTCCATTACAAATGATGATATTCTTCTAACATAAAAAACACAATTTTGCAGTTGCTGTGTTTCCATTAAATAGGAAATGCAGTTAAATTTGCGTGAATAAGTTTTTCTATATATGAAGTGTTTTACTGCAAGTCACAGAACGAGCAAATTTATGAAAACTTTGACTTGTAGTCCAGAAAGTCTGGTAATTTGAAACAGAAACTGAAATAGTGTTAAGGTAGATGTAGTTTCTGCTCCAGTTCTGACCAGCATTCTAACTCCTCACTGACACATCCAACAGCAAGCCATGCAGTGATTATTCAACTCAATTTTCTCCATATAACCTGTCATTTCTTTCTTTTACTTTGAGTCAAACAACAATAGTAATGTAGTTTATTGCTCCATCACTTCACCCACTCTAAAAGCCTGTCTGACTCTGTGCTAGAAGCTAATGCTAAACATCGAGTTTCTCTCCTTCATTTGGCTCAGACATGGAGAAGAAAAAGCTAGTTATCATGACTTAACATGAAGAGTCCTGGTTCATTTTGATAGCGGCAACAAAAAGCCAAAACTTTCTTAGCTGATGAACTTTATGGTCACAAACAGCCGCGGTTAGCATCTGAACTTCCTGTCCAGATAATGATATGGAGATCAATCGCTGATGCTGATTCATTTTGTTCATTTTTAGGTTTTCTAGCCTGACTGATGATATGTGTCCTGTAAATCAAAGGCTAGCTGTTTCTGCTCTTGGAATGCTTCTTCTGGCTTTTTAATTCCCAAATCCAGTCAGAACCGCAGAAGCCTTTTCAGACAGGAGGAGGAAATTCTCCAGAACCAGAACAGAACTGAAGTGCCGTTCTTACAAACCTGGGAAGGCGGGATCCGTTTTTTTCACGGATCGGTTCGGAAACATCTCCGTGTTTTCTGCTTTGTGGGCGAGTCTGGCCTCGGATGGGCAGCTAAATGTTTCTGTAACGTTTTTGTATCCAATCAGAAGCGATCTCAGTATGCTAACACTCAGACCGGCATCAGGGCTGGTTTGTTTTTTAAACTGGAATTCAGCAGAGCTGGATTGAAACCACTTAAACACGTTTATTTTTTTAGCTCTTTTGCTAATCAAACGATTTGGTGAAACGGTTTTCCTTTGGAAGTGTTGCCGCCTCTCCTCAGCGCTCCTGTAAATACTGATCCCAGCCGCGGCCCGGTGCGATCCGCTGTGAAACCGGGCCGGTTCTGTAAATACTGTACATGGATTGACTGGATGTCTGTGGATGTGAGCTGAACTGGGATGTCGTCTCGTCTGGAGCTGTATTGATATTAAAATGGTACAAACACGTTTCACATCCGCTTCATGTCTCATTCCTGTTTACTGGAAAATATGATTAGTTTTGGTTTTTCTGTTGAATTTTGGCAAGTATGGATAAATATATGGTACTACTGGAGACACAGGGACAATGGATGTTCGAACATCCATCCATTCATCCATCCCAACATCTCTCCATCCAATCATTGGTTCATCCATCCATCTTTTCCCAATCAATGCAGTCTTGTTTATTGTCCATTTGTTCACCATTAATATTTCTATTACACTATTTAAAACCATCCATTTTTTCTAGATTTGTCTGTCCATCCATCAATTTATTCTTCTATCCATTTAAATATTGATTTGAACCTTAATTCAACCAACCATCATTTATTCCAATCTGTTTTTCTTACAGTCCATCCATTTTCTAATTCTTTCATTAATCCATCCACATTTGCCATCCATCCATCCATCCATCCATCCATCCATCGCCACGAGTTCACTCTCAAATATGAACAGCGGCCCCTAGCGGGCAACTTCAGGCATCCTTAAGAAACGCCAACGACTCGGCCAATCAGCGCTTCAGTTTTGAGGTCACGTGGCCTCGCAGCCAACTAGATTACGGCCTGAACAGGCAACAACAAACATGGCGGCGGATCCGGAGAGGAGCTGGACGGAGGAGAAAGAGAGGGCTCTCATTGCGTTTTTCTCCAGTAAGTCCGGCATGTTCGGTCCGGTTTTCTTCTCCATACGGACTCGGCTCCGGTTCGCTTCCCTCGGCAACGTGTTGCTAAAGCAAGCAACAGTTTTGGGACGTTAGAGTGGGGGAGGAGGGGAAGGCAACCGTTGCTCAACGAAAGCAACGACTTGAAGCAACAATCGACGAGCAACCGGAATGAAGGTTATGTGTCCAAACTGGAAATAATTCAGACCAAAGCTTTTCCTCCTGGTGTTTTATGGACGTTTCATTTGGATTTCTGTGTTTAAACACAAAAGATTTTAAACCTGATTAATTATCAAAGACGTTCATCACCGGAAGATTATGCAATTATTAATTAAAATTATTATGTCAGACATAAAAGGCTGGTTGATATTTAAAGTTAAAGCTTCACTAAGCAAAAATAACAGTTATTTTACACAACGTCAGACTGGAAAGATATCAGCAATAATTCTCTATAGGATCAATTAATGTCTTTAAAAGCAATACTTGGGATTTTTCAGCTTTTTAAAACTCATTTATTTTGCAGTTTAATGGTTTTTTTAATTTGCTTTCAAGCTGGTTTCCAGTATCAAAGCTTCAGTAATAATTTTCCATTAACACAGCTTCTTCCCCAACCTTTGGCTGTGCACTGTTGGTCAGCTGGCTGAAAAAAGCCAACTACAAACAAAATCAAATGTTCAAAGTTAATGTAAATTGAAAAATCACTGCAATATTTAAAAATAACTATATTCATTTAAACTTTTCCTGTTTAAATCAGTGGAAACTAGATCATAACAAACATCATTAGCATCTCTGATTAATGCAATGATGACATCAAACTTCAATATTTTTTACTAATATTAGATACTGTGAGAATTAACCCAGTAATACAGTCGCAGAAGAAACTAAGTCCACCAGGACTATAATGAGTATAATGATTAACCTTTCATTGATGATGTTATCTTCCTTAAAATCAGGAGTTTATTCCAGTTTGGTGACTTTCTGAATGTCTTTCAAAGTGTTTTTGAGTAAAATGAATATCAAATTATTGTTGTGAAGGCCTAGTCCACACAAAGCTGGATATGTGGAAAATCTGATACATTTTATGTGTTTGGCCTTTCATCCACATTAAAACTCAGCTCAACATTATTAAAATTATTATTTAGGAGATTTGTGAAAACTCCATAGTTTACATGGAAAACCAGTTTTGGAGTCCCTCACTTTATAATCTCCGACAAATAATTCACCAATATATCTACATACTTTATGATCAGCATCGCTTTGTGTTTCAATTATTATATTTTATTAATCTTCTATTTAAAATAAGCTCAACCTACAAACGCCACCATGTTTGATCTTAGCAGGAAGTGGTGTTTGTTTTGAAGCAATATGATTGGCTGACAGATTTTAGCTTAGTGCTGCACTGCCCCCTATGGGTTTGGCATGTTTGTAACAACCCTAACAAGCAGTTTGTGCGAGTTTGAGGATGAAAACTTTTCTGAAATTGATTTGCTTGTACAATATTTTTTTTAAACGATGTGGTGTCGATATTTGATCCAGCTTCTTGTGGAAAAGGTAAAAGTAACGTCTATAAAAGTAGCTGTTTGCCCCAAAAAGAAGCCAAACATGATGAAGCTAATGGCTACGACTGTAGCTAAGTGTCTTCTTGTTCTCTAGAGAACAGCTGTTTGTGGAACTACAAGTCTGAGGACTACAAGAACCGGGATCTGCGATGGAAAACCCTGGAGCGCCTCCGGATCCTGCTCTCCTCCCAGCCGCCTCCCGTTCCGTTCACAGGTACCCATGTGGCTAACGCTGCACCGCTAACAGCTCTGACCAGAACCACTGCAGCGGTTAAATGTTTGAACAGAGCTTTTGAATGGGAGAAGATGTGCCAGATTGCTAGATCTGAAACCAACAGGAAGGTCTGGCAAAGTGACGATCAGCCAGAATGATGAGATTATAGGATATCCAAACATGCATCCATCCTGGTTTTTATACTACACTAGCTGTAAATGGATGGAGATTTCTGGAAAAGTCTGACCTTTGACCTCAGCGTTCTGGTTCCATCTAATCTTTTCTGTGTTCTTCTTCTCCAGTGGAGGACATCAAGAACAAGTTTAAGAACCTGCGTACGACGTTCCAGCGCCAGTACAAGCTGGTGCGTCTGAGCGGCGAGGCCGGCTTGGTGCAGCAGTGGAAGCACTACCAGCAGCTGAGCTTCCTGCAGGGCTGCTGCGAGCCAGAGGAGGGCGCCGACGAGACGCCGCCCTCCCCGCCCGCAGAGGAGAACTGGCTCCCTCCCACCTCACCTGGACTCAGCATATCCTTCCTCCACTCCTCTTGCTCAGGCGGCGCCGTTGGCAGGAGCTTCTGGACGGAGGAGAGGGAGCGGGAGCTCATCGCGTTCTACGCAGGTGAATAAATTAAACCGCGGCTTCAGGGAGAGACGAGGTGACGGTTTGCTCCTGACAGGTTTGTGTTGATGTGCAGAGCACAGCTGTCTGTGGAACAGGAAGTCTGAGAATCACAACAACCGACAACTCAGACAAAATCTCCTGGAGTCCCTCAGGATCCGCCTCTCGGACCAGCTGGTTCTGTTTTCTGGTAAAAACGACTCAAACTCCTGATCCTCCTCTGTTCTGCACAAATTCCTCAACAAGCTAAAGGACTTTAATAGGTTTTAAAAAGTCCAAAACAAAGGATTTTACTCTGGACTTCGGTCACTTTTCTGTCTCTGTTTCAAACCTCTATAATTTACAGCATTTTAAAAAAAGCTAAGCTAAACTTATGGTAGGCTAATGCAGTGTTTCCCAACCCTGGTCCTGAAGGCACACTGGCCTGCATGTTTCCATCTGATTTCAATCAATGACCGATTAACAGGCGTTGAGTCAGACACATCAAATCAGGGAAACCTCTAAAACATTTAGGACAGGGGGGCCTGAGGACCAGGGCTGGGAAACACTGGGCTACGTTAAGGTAGGCTGGCTAAGATCTAGTCTAAGATTAATTTTAGGTTAGCTAAGCTAAAGTTTCTTAAGCTAAACAAAAATAAGCTAAGTAAAACTTGAGACAGACTAAGGTAATGTTAGCTAAGCTAATGGTAAGTTGAATAGGCAAAATTAAATGAAGTTTAAATGGCTAAGCTAAGGCAAAATTCAACAGTGATAAATTAAGCTAAGCCAGTTTTAAGGTTGACTAATGTAAAGATAATGCAATGAGAGGGGGTTGATATGTCAAACTAAGCTAAGGTTCACTATGCTAACATTAGGTTAGGTAGGCTAAGAGAAACTTATAAGACGCTAGCCTAAGGTGATGTTAGCTTGGTGAAGCTAAACTAAGCTAAATAGGTTAATGAAGGCTAAGATGAATTAATTAAATGTAGGTATTATATGCTATGTATATTAAACTAAACCTAAACTGTACAGTATTCTAAGCTAAGATACTGTTAGCATGAATGAACCTACTAAACAAAGAGACTCTGCTAGTTTTCTGTTTTGAGCTGAAAATGAAGTTTTTAAAAAATCTTTTCAGATTTTGTCAAAGCTCCAGTTTTTAGCCAGCAGCTATTTGGGAAATGAAAAATTAGCCAAAGTGCTAAAAACATTAAACATCATGATAAATCTACAGAGCTGTTGATCAGGTCCGCCTTAAATCTGCAGTCAAAGCCGCAAACTTCCTTTTTTAGCTTCTTAACAAACATTTACTTCATTTTTTGCAGTGGAAGACGTAAAATCCAAGTTCAAGAACCTCCGGACAGTTTTTAACCGGGAATTCAAGGCGGTCCAGGCGAGCAGAACCTCGGACCAGCCCTACGTGTCCAAGTGGAAGCACTTCCACCAGATGCTCTTCCTCTGCGAGTCGTTTGAGGAAGACGAGTTTCCTGACGGCCCGCATGAGGGAAGCCGGACTTCCTGCTCCGCCCAACGCGGCGTTTCCGCCTCCTCCATCGACGCCTGCAGCATAAAGACGGAGAGCAACTCCATCACCTGCTCCGCCTTCCAGGTGTTCCCTGCAGCTCCAGACCAGACCGAGCTAATGGATCCCAGAGCGCCGTCCGGATCGCCGCCGGACAGGAAGCCCGTTCGGGTTCTGGTTCCGGTTGACGACAGGGCGGGCGGCGAGTCGCGCTGCCTGTGGAGCGAAGCCAAAGTTCAGCAGCTCATCTCGTTTTACGCCGGTAATCCAAACACTGTAAAAACACAATAATCAGTTTCTACTGCTAATATATTAGTACACTTCAAATCAGACAAAACTAACTTACAAGTAACTTTTCAGCAAAATACAGGAGCTTTATTTAAGTCAGTAATTCGTATTGATGAATATTGATGATAAATATTGTATTTAGGCCTTTTGCAATGAGCAATAAATCAATTAATTGCATAATAAGTTAAAAAGTCACTTGTTTCCATTTACTTATCGATTTTGGATGATAAAAGTTTTCAGTTTGATGTTTTGGTCTCAACCAGCTTCTTTTTCTGAAGAATAATTTTGTTTTCAGAGATTCATGATTTATTTTGTTTGCTTTGTTTATGTAAAATGTCTTCCAGTTCCAGTGTTAAATATTCACTAGAAATTAAAGTTTATAGATTCATGAAAATGAGTTTTTTCATTATTAAATAAGATAATGTTGTTTTGAGACCAATTTAATGAAGTTCTACTGCAACTACTGGCTGTTTGAGACCAAAACAACAAAACTGAAACTTTTATCATCCAGTTTTTGGTAGAAAAACAATAAATCATGAAAATGGAAATTATTGAGTTTGTTTTAATTTATGATGCGATTTATTGAATCGATAATAAGATGAATGTCCAGCCGTAGTTCTACAGAGTACTGACCCGGCAGCTGATGAACACGCCGCACTTTTCAGCTTGTGCCTGTGTTCCAGAGCACAGCTGCCTGTGGAACCACCGGGTCGACAGCTTCCGGAACCGGCTGCTGCGGCAGAGCCTGCTGGAGACGCTGAGCGGCCTGCTGTCCGCCGGGGAGCCCGTCCCGTTCACAGGTAACCGGGCCGGTCCAGAACCGGAGCCGGAACCAGAACCAGAACCCACCAGCTTCTGCTCTCCTCCCTGTTCCAGTGGAAGACATCAAGACGAAGTTCAGGAACCTGCGGACCATCTTCCAGCGGGAGCACAAGGCGGTGAGCGCCAACAGAACCTGCGGCTCCGAGGATTTCTACCTGCCCAAGTGGAGGCACTACCTGGACCTGCTGTTCCTCTGCGACTCCGACGGCGACGAGGCCTCCGCCCAGATCGGGCCGGCCTCCGCCCAGAACCCGCCCGTCCTGCCGTCACCGACCCCCCCGGACTCCTGGCTCTCCTGCTCTTCCTCCTCCTCATCCTCGTCTTCGACCCGCAGCAGGAAGCGAGCGGGTCGGCCGGCGGCGGCGCCGAGGAGCGGGCGCCGCGGCGAGGCGCCGCACGCCGGCTTCCTGAAGTACGTGGAGGAATGTCTGAACGAGGCGCCGCCGCACAAAGTGAAGAAGATGAAGAAGAAGATCATCGAGACGATCCACAGCCTGGAGGAGGACGGATGAAAAACACTTGAAAAAATACTTTAGAGTTTACAGCAAAGTACTGGGGCCACTAAGAATATAAAAATAAAATGTGAATAATTTATTTAAAATATTAACAAAGTCAAAAGGATAAATAAATAAACTCGTCTAATTACATTAAATCCAAATAACATGAATAAAAATAGTCCAGCTAATGCAGAAATAAAGTCAGAAAATTACAAAATGTTCTAAAATTTTAAGAATAAAGTCAAACTATGAAAATAAAGAAATAAAAATAGTCAAAATAATACAAAAATAAGGTCCTAAAACTATTTTTAAAATGAAAATGGTAATAAAACTGTAACAATAAAATCCTAAAAGTACAAGAAAAAAAGTGGAAATAATGACAGTCATAAATACCGACTATTTTTATAGTATTTCAACTTTACTCAGAATTTTACGACTTTATTCTCGTATGATTTTTTTCTTATATTTTAATTTTGTCTAAATACTGACTATTCTCATTTTATTTTTATTTATTTTTTCTTATTGTGGCACTAATACTCCATCATTCATGTTCATATTTAAATAGAAATATTTAATGCTGTATTTAAAGACTTTTTGTTTTTATCTGCTCTCATGCTTCCTAATTCTGTTTCACTGTTTAGTTAACGCCACAGTGCCTTACCAAATTTAAATGTATAAATATTTTCTTTTTTAATTTTCCTGTTTAATTTTAATTTTGTGTACTTTTATTTACAAAGGCACAAATTAACTCCTTTTTAATTGTTGATATTCTGAGTTTATTAAACAGGAATGAATCATGAATCTGCAGAAATCCATCCTTTAATAAAATGTCATTTTGAGACGGCTGTGTTTTATGTTCTGTCCACCAGATGGCGCTGTCTGATAAACCACCTTCTTCTCTGCTGGTTTCTCTGCAGTTAGAAACTATCTGAAGAATGTGAACTTTCCGGAGCCGCCGACCTGCTTCACGGGTTTCACCAGCAGAACTTTACAGACTTTTAGCTTCCTTTAATCAGCTCCGGTTGTCTAATAGACGCTCTCCATATTCTGGATCCTTTTGGTTTATAAATATGAGAAAACATCCGTTTGAGGCTTTATATTTTAGCTCAGACTCCTCAGTGTTAGCTTAGGTGATCCCGCATCCTGGTCTCCATCTTTTAGCTCCTAGAAGATCTCAGAGTTAGGAAAAGTCTTAAGACACAAGGTTCTGGTAACTGGCAGACTAATACGTAGTAACAAACACATGTCCGTCTTAGCTAACAGCTATAAGCTACATTAGCTTAGCTCATTTGCTAGTTTACAATAAATATTGCTGATATTTATCTTAATATTACTCAGAGGTGGGTAGAGATCTCAAAAATTGTGATCAAGTAATAGTTGTAATGTACTGATTGTTTATCCACCATATTCCTGGCAGGGTTACTATGGAAACGATTTTGTTCTCACTTCCGGTGCCCACCGGAAGTAACAGTATTTCACTAGATAATTTATAGCGCGAATCTATATTCATGGTAAGCCTTACATCTCTCTTTTCGGTTATTGTTCAATAGTTAGGAACGAGGGGAGAGCTAGCTGTACTCTTGTGGTTTGTTTATTGTTGTCATAGCAACTGCCTGCAAAGATGGCTGTCAGTAACAAAGTTCACAGGTTTAGGGTAGAGAGAGGGCCTCCAGCTACTGATCGCTTCTATTTCCTGGTTTACTCGTAGTTTAGGATGTGTTTTGGTGAAGGCCTCAAAGCAAACCTGGAACCAGCTGAAGAGGTTGTGTTTCATGGTTAGCTTGGGAAGCTAACCTCTTGTTTCCAGACTAGATAATAGTGGTAAACAGAGTTAGTTCATGTTGTCCCTCCATCTGTCCAAGGTCTCCCACTTATCGGACCTTCAGCCTCCATGTTTATCAGGTCGCAGTGGGAACAGCAGGTCAGAAGGGAACGATAGTCCCTCCACTGAACGCCTGATGAAACTGAGAAATTAGTTTGAAAAAGAAAAACAGAAATTTGAAACTCAAAAAAAGATTTAAAAATGGAAAATGTTTTGACACACAAAAAAATTAATCTCTAAGATTTGAAACTGAAACAATTCTTCAAAACTTCTTCTGAGAGTGAGTGTTTCTCTTCGGTTTCAAACCTTTTTCAGTTTTAAATCTTTTTTTACTGTTTGAAACTTTTTCAGTCTCAGACATTTTTTTCAGTTTCAAAATATTATAGCAAATTATTTATTATTTTAGCAAACTTTATGACTCGTAGCCCCGTAGTCTCTGAGAAGGGGCATGTTTTTAAAAATTAAAATCCATTTTAGAAAAACAAATATGTGGGCGGGGCCTAATGAAAGCAGAAGATCCGCCTCCAGTAGTTCCAGGATCTTTTGGTGTTAAAGTTGCTTCTAATCAGCTGATTTTAGTTCTGGTTGGTTAATTAATCATGAAGGAAGTTTAATCTGGTTTTTTACAGTAATCTGAACGCAAACAGAGGATCAACAAACAGCCTTTCACTCCAACATCCTCCTTTTATTCTCAGCTTATCTGCATTTTTGTTCCAGTTTTCTTCATTTGTTTTTTTCTGGACCTTGTTTGGCCTTTTCTTTCTCTCCTTCTCATACCTCTCCCTCTCTCCACTTCACTCCTCCTCTTTCTGTGTCTTTTCTCTTTGCTCGGTGAGTCGCAGTAAATCCTATTGTGATGCTAAACTGATTTTGGGCAGGGAGAGAGAGGGAGAGAGGGAGAGAGAGAGAGAGAGAGGGAGAGAGGGAGAGAGAGAGAGAGAGAGAGAGAGGGAGAGGGAGAGAGAGAGAGAGGCAGAGAGAGACTTTGGATTCATTTTCAGCAGATCTGAGTCTCACTTTGATTCTTCTTCCGCTCTCCACAAACTTTCGGGAATCTTTCCAGGTTGAATCCGGGCGGCTTTTTTCCGGACTCGATCAGCCGCTCTCTGCGCTACAGGAATGCACTTTGCAGGAAAGGCGCAAAACTCCTCCTGCTGCCTTGTTTTCCCCGCAAACCGGGATTTATAAATGAGCGGCGATGCACCTGTGAGCGACCCGGAGTGTAGCAGCTCATTCTGGGCTCCAGCACCGCCGCCGGGCTGAGCGCCGTCCCCGCGGGCCGGGCATGGAGCGCCGCGGCCGGGCGGGGCTCCAGCCGGCGGGCGGAGGAGAGGGAGGCGGATGGGTGCTGGTGGAGGCCCGGCTGCAGGGAGGAGCGCCGTGGGGCTTCACCGTGCAGGGCGGCCTGGAGCACGGACAGCCTCTCATCATCTCCAAGGTCAGGAAAAATCAGAGTTCAGACTCGTTTTACACATTAAACCCGACAAATGAAAAACTTTCCCATCAGCCGGCTCGGATAATAAGCGAACCGAGCTGTTTCTAACAGGGCCAGCAGGGGGCAACAGAACATATTTACAAAGTTAATTCAATTCAATGAATGAAAATATGATTAAATAATCAGAAAAATATTCAATGTAGAGAAAACACAAAAACAAGCTAAACTAGAAAACATATACATACAAAAACAGATGTATTTATAAATACACAAATCTAAAAACATGCAACATGTAGGCCAGTCACCACAAATCAGTAACAAAATCATTTCCATTTACATGACTCACCGTTTTTCTCTTTTTAATAAGCTGTTAGTCACTTCATGGCTTATTTAATGATCGTTTTTGACTCTGGAAAAGTGTTTAAATATTGTTCAGAACGTTTTCAGCGTCTGATTGGCTGAACCATTAAACTCGAGCCTTAAATCTTTCACCATTTTTTTCGTGTTGTTTAAAGTCACAGTTTAAAGTCTAACTGTTAACGAAGCTCATCAGTCGCTCCTGACCTCGTTTTATTAAGATGCAAATCAGCAGCTGCTGACGGAGAACGTAAAGTGGGACAGGAATGTGAGTAATCTGTTTTCCTGATGCATTTGAACGCAGCGACGGCGTCATGTCCAACGGTTCGGAACCGGACCGGATCGGATCGGCTCGGTTTGATCAAACGCTGCTCTGATTCTTCACATGTTGAGCGAAAATCATATTATTTATTTACAGGTTTATTATTATTTTTATTTTTGTTTATTGTTTTATTTCAGTTAATCTTTTTATAGCTTTTGCACTTTTACAGACACTGACTTGCTAAATTTTAATATTTTTACATATTTTTAAATTTTTAATATTTGATGTTATTTGAAAACTTTATGGATTTATCTTAATCTTTTTTATTTATTTATTTTAAGCCAGTTTTTAAAAAAAGAAAACAACAGATATGTTTTGGCTTTAATACGATTTTACTCATTTTTTTTTATTATTTTCTGTCTAATCAATCAGTGTAAAATTGATCCAGGATCAGTTTCTCTGCTGGGTTTTAGTTTTTTATTGATTATTGTCTCAGTTCTGCTGTAACAGCCTGAGCAGCTCTGCTTGGATTTCTCCATCTGCTGGATAATGAATTTCAGCTGGAGTACGAACACACACACACACACACACACACACACACACACACAGAGTCTCGCTGCGTTTCTGCCGTCCTTATTTGGGTTTATTTATCTCTAACAGTCAAACACTGCAGGCATGCGGACGGTTCTGCAGAACTCAGGACGGGTTTCCGTCCGTTTTCCTTCCACTCTGAGCTCCTTACATTCTTATATTTATCACCATTAAACATGATTGAGTTAAAAACCCTGTATCGGTTCTGGTTCTGATGGGTTTGGGCTGTGACACACCCAGAACCCGCCCACGCTTGGCGGTGCTGTAGCAGAGGGGCGGGGCTTATTGGTACCTGTCAGTCGGTCTGCAGCTGCAGGACGGACAGTCAGAGAGTCTGAGTTTGGGTTTCTCCATAAAACAGGAACATTAAGACAACAACGCACTGCCAGAACTCTGAACGATCGCAAAGATCCTGGAAGGAGAGCCGGGATTTTATGGAGCCGCTTTGGAGCAGCAACAGATTCTAAAAACAACTGAGACGTAGAAAAAGAACCGAGCTGCTCACCCCACGGGGAAGAAAAGGTTCAGTCCGCTTTAATCTGACTCCGGTCCACTTTAACCTGACTCCGGTCCGTTTCAACCCGACTCCGGTCCGCTTTAACCCGACTCCGGTCCGCTTTAATCTGACTCCGGTCTGCTTTAACCCGACTCCAGTCCGCTTTAATCTGACTCCGGTCCGAGTCAGCTTTAACCCGACTCCAGTCCGCTTTAATCTGACTCCGGTCCGCTTTAATCTGACTCCGGTCCGCTTTAACCCGACTCCAGTCCGCTTTAACCCGACTCCGGTCCGCTTTAACCCAACTCCAGTCCGCTTTAACCCGACTCCGGTCCACTTTAACCCGACTCCGGTCCGCTTTAAC